>NC_056732.1:63704431-63901931 GCF_019279795.1 Protopterus annectens
GTCAACGATATTATTAACTCCAAATAGATTTCTCAGATCACCATATCTGAAATCCTAGATGTCTAAATCAGTCTAAACAAGATTAATCACAACTTCATAGCTAGCTACAGAGCACCCTTTATATACCCTTCTGAGCATGATAGCTATCTTAACATCTTAGATGAAATCTTAAGTAATCCCAAAATCTTTCTATTTGAGGGGTTCAGCTATCCCTCAATAAACTGGCTGACCCATACTGCCAGTGGTCAGCATGCCCATTTCTTCCTCGACATTATAAATGTTAACTCCCTTATACAAATAGTTAACCATCCTACCAGGCACCCCAATATCCTTGAGCTAGTGTTCACAAATATGGCCTCTTCTTGCACATCTCCATATGTATCACTCTGCCTTGTCAAATCATGCCACATTTTAATGATCTTTTCCTTTAACCCTGGTGATCCTTCACCCACAAATACATCTGTATTTAGGGATTTCTTTAAAAGCAAACCTTCTGTTCCTTGATCCATTCATCCCTCTGATGGATACTGTTGCTAAAGCTGTTTTCTATGTCTCTGACTGCTTATTCCATTTAAATAGTTGTATTGAAAGGCAATTAAATTTGCAACAAATGTAATAAGACATTTCAAAACATGCCTCTGTGGTGGAATATTCATATAAATAAATTATATAACAAGAGAGAAGTTGCTTAATATTTATAAGAGGTCTCATTCCATAGACTTCTAAGATGGCTGCACATTGATAACACCCTGACTTCAGCTCTCCCAGTGTGAAAACAAAAACTGAAATACAGGAGTGCCACTGAAACTGTTTTTTTTTGGGGTAAAATTCAGTTACTGGCTAGTAAGTATACTGCCTGAACGCCATCAAAGAATAAATTGGGAAAACCTAAAAGAAAACAACCCAGAAAAGGTGAAGGATTCTGCAATTGTTCGTTAAACAGCACAAAGCAGTTCAAGCTTCAGCTTTGGTTCAAGAAATGGCTTCCAGGAATTTAGAGGAAAAATAAATTAAATGTGCTCAGAGGTGATGAAAATAAATGAAACCTTGAAGGAGTATATCAACTCAAATAACAAAAGACTGGAAAAATGGAAGAAGCTTTAAACAGCATTTCAGATAACTTGTGTCTGAACAGAGGAATCATGCAGAAGTATCCTCTTTCTCTTTGTTATTTACTTTATATTTAGGGCCATTGACAAAGAAAATAAGGAACTCAGAAATGCAAAGATATAATCGATATGGTAATCAAGGAAAGTCGGCTTTATTTGCAGATTACATTATTTTGTACCTGATAAATCCAGAAAAGGACATATCAGTGTTGTGAAACATTCTGAGACAGTTTCAATTATTTTTGGGATATATAATTAATAAAGATAAAGCAAAGGCCACAGCCATATATTATGTACCCACACATGAATTGGTTCATCAATACCCATATTTATGGAAACAAGATAAGATGAAGTATTTAGGAGTATGGAGTAAAAAAGATTATGTTATGGCAGCTGCAGATATGTGGGTAGAGAAAGGGATAGAAATGCAATAGATTGGGATGAGTCCAAGAAGACGTTTGGACTGCAGGCTATAGACTGGTTTCCCTACTGGTGAGTGATATCAGTGTATAGGCAAAGAAAAAAGGATAGAAGGGTCTTTAGTGAAAGACCTGCTCTGGTGGGATTTTTAATCAAATATAGAACAGAAGCTGCTGTTAAAAAAGGAATAATTAATAGGGCATATAAAATGTTGCATGATAACTATGATAATCAATCAGAGGAGGTATAAAATACAGGGAAGAGATTGGAAAAGCAAATTACAAGAGAAAAATGGGAGGAGATACGTATGACTCCCAATTATGCAACAAAGTCTGGAAGGTTTAGGATGTTTTCCTTTGAAGTGCATGCATAGGCATTTTTATACCCCAAGCAGACTTCAAATAATTTTTCCTCAGGTAAATATCAAACATTGGAGGTGTGATGGGGAAGAAAGAGGTATCTGGGAATATGTGTTTTGGGGATGTAATGAGTTGGCAGATTATAAAAACTCCCTACAGAGTACTCTGTCACATATATTGGGTGAGCAAATAGCTGTAACTAAGGATATGTTTTTTTGAGATAGCACACAGGATCAAAATTGCCTAGACAAAGTAAGATCTTGTCAAGTTTTAATTATGTTGGCTGCCAAAATAAGAAATTACTAGAAAATGGAACTCAAACTCAAAACCAACTGTATTTAAAGTACTGAATATTACAAAAGAGAGAAAAAACTGGAAGAGGGATTTTTAGAAAAGGCAAGGAGCAAAATATATAGAAATAAATGGAAATTTTGTGAATATGTGCAGAATAATGTTCCCGAGGAGGACCAGTGAGGTTTAAGGGAAGGCAGGAATTCAGCAATTTATGTAATGTTGGACTGATGATTATAACAAAGAAAAGATATGTGATGTATAATGTATGTAAATGGAAAAAATTTCAATATTGTTTGTTTTCTTTTCTAATGAAAGCAAACATGGAAACACACAGATCATAAAAAACTAATAACTTCAAAAATAGAAAAATGGTCTGGACATGCCGAAAAAGCTATAAGTAGCACTACAGCAGGGTGAAAGCGCTTGTATTTCATCGTGGACTTGAAAAAGCCCAGCACTATGGCAGAGTGAAAGCGCTTGTATTTCATTGTGGAATAAACTACTTATAGCTTTTTCGGTGTGTCCAGACCATTTTTCTATTTTTGTTTACTTTTACATTAATGTATGTTTGCCTATGCCGTAAAAGATAATTTAATAAAAGTGCTAGATAAAAAGAGGTCTCATTTTCCACAGCCACAATTAACTACAAATCTTTCTTTAACTATGTCAGGAAGTTAAAAAGTAATACCAGGCAAATTTTAGAGCCAGTCTACAATAATACTGCACACTCTGACCCAAAAATAATAGCTAATATCCTAGCTGACAAATTTAGTGCAAATGTTAATCCGCCTACAGTTATAGCTCTTTTACAAGTTCCACAATCCCATCAACCCTTTATTTACTATAGAACAAGTTCTATTAGCCCTATCAACGACTAAGAATACCTCATAGGCTCATAGGTTCATAGGTGTATACTAGCCTAATGACCACTAGGGCCTTTGTAAGCCTAGCAGTGCAACCCAATATATATCAGGTTGCCTAATTTTTGATGCTGAATCCCTCTAAGTCTCTCCATTGGTTACATTCCTGAAACCTAGAAAACAGACATTTTTAATGCCTTTACACAAGTCTAGCCCAACCAATGACCCTGGTAACTACAGACCTATTAGTCTTGCTAACTTCATGTGAGGCTATTAAACATATTATCTCAGACCTCATTATTTTGGATATTGAAAATCTCTTACCCTGGACATTAATGATTTTGGCTTTGTCAAAGGAAGTTCCTGTTTCTTTAACCTTATTATTTGGGGAAAAAAAACCCGGATAAAATGGTTTGTATCCTTTTATCTGGACTGCAAGTTTGCCTACCCTGAAATAATTAAATATGTAAATCAATATATCAGTAATGCAATTGCTGCAAACTTTGGCAAAATGAAATGTGAATTACAAGAAGGTTTAAAGTAATTTCCAAAAATTTTTAAGACAGGAAATGGGTAATTTAAATTTGTTTCGGTTTCAAGAAAAATTATGAAAAGGAATAGTGGGTGTAAATACTATTGCAGGGATTATGCTATTGAAAAGGTTAGGAAGTTATTTGGAAGAAATTGCAAATAATGGATTATGCGGTATATTATTAGGGGGAACAACTTTTTTAATAGTGAATTTCCTGGGAATAAGTAAGGAAAAAATAGTTTAATATTATGAGATTCAGTGCCAGATAGTTAGAAAACCTAAAATAGTAATTCCAAGTTACTAATCCTAAACTAATTAATTCAATTTAACCATGATTTAAATATAATCCCCATTCAATAATACTAACAATCATAATGAATACAAAAATTGCAATAATGAAAGCTAAAAATCTACTTTAAAATCTGCAAATAAAGGGATAGGAATGATATAAATTTTAAATGATAAGGCATTCTATCCCCCAAATAAGTAAGTAAGGAAATGAAATGATTTTAAAAGGATAGATAAATAGAAGAAATTTACAGTGATGGATACTGAAAGTGCGATTAAAAGGATAGATATAGGTAAGAGAATGCTAAAAAAATAGATTATCTTGAATGAAAAAACAATGGAAGGATTAAAAGATACTAAAAAAAAGAAGCTACAATATTTTTAAAAAACGGTCCTAAACTTACAAGAAGCACTGCATAGAAAATTTTGCAAAAATCAGAGCACAAACATAAAATAAAGAGATCTGTAAGAAGTAATTCAACATACATAAAAAATAAACAAAAATGGAAAGAAAATCAAATTTGAAATTTATAAATTATAAAAAGAATTAAAAATCAATTAAGAACAATAGAAATATATTAAATTTAATTATAAATTTATTAATGTATTCTAAAATAAATATTCATAGGAATGATAATATAGAGTAAAATATTCAGGAAATCTAAACAGATTTTCATGGAGATTAAACTAAATCAAATAAAGTATATGTGGTTTATAACATTTTAAAAGACAAGACACATGAAGTGGACAATTTCTTTCTGTATTACTAATTTAAGTCCATACAAACAGATCCGAAAAGGTATTCAAACAGGATCAAGTTTTTTCGTCTTTGACAAAAGATTGACAACATTGCAAAACAGATGTATCAAAGTAATGATAAATATGGGTTATAATTGAACAATAATTAAAAATATTATAAAATAATAGATATGGATAATATGGTTAAAATTGTCAGAATTACAGAAACATGAAAAGAACGTATGTAAAAGGATTATTGAAATGATTTCATGTAGAATAATTAAAGGAAATATAAAATGAGTGAATAAATTGAATTCCGTAAATTGATGTCTAACTAGAGGAACATTAGAGATCTTACCCATAAAATATTTAAATCCCAATGATGAATAAGGAACCGAAAAAACATTTTTTAATCAGGATATGGGATTCAGAAATAATAAATGAACAGAAAAGGCATATGTATGGAAATCTTTAAGGGAAGTTTTTTTGTACCTGATAAATCCAGAAAAGGACATATCAGTGTTGTGAAACATTCTGAGACAGTTTCAGTTATTTTTGGGATATATAATTAATAAAGATAAAACAAAGGCCACAGCCATAAATTATGTACCCACACATGAATTGGTTCATCAATACCCATATTTATGGAAACAAGATAAGATGAAGTATTTAGGCGTATGGAGTAAAAAAGATTCTGTTATGGCAGCTGCAGATATGCTGGTAGAGAAAGGGATAGAAATGCAATAGATTGGGATGAGGCCAAGAAGACGTTTGGACTGCAGGCTAGAGACTGGTTTCCCTACTGGTGAGTGATATCAGTGTATAGGCAAAGAAAAAATGATAGAAGGGTCTTTAGTGAAAGACCTGCTCTGGTGGGATTTTTAATCAAATATAGAACAGAAGCTGCTGTTAAAAAAGGAATAATTAATATGGCATATAAAATGTTGCATGATAACTATGATAATCAATCAGAGGAGGTATAAAATACAGGGAAGAGATTGGAAAAGCAAATTACAAGAGAAAAATGGGAGGAGATACGTATGACTCCCAATTATGCAACAAACCTGGAAGGTTTAGGATGTTTTCCTTTGAAGTGCATGCAAAGGCATTTTTATACCCCAGGCAGACTTCAAATAATTTTTCCTCAGGTAAATATCAAACATTGGAGGTATGATGGGGAAGAAAGAGGTATCTGGGAATATGTGTTTTGGGGATGTAATGAGTTGGCAGATTATAAAAACTCCCTACAGAGTACTCTGTCACATATATTGGGTGAGCAAATAGCTGTAACTAAGGATATGATTTTTTGAGATAGCACACAGGATCAAAATTGCCTAGACAAAGTAAGATCTTGTCAAGTTTTAATTATGTTGGCTGCCAAAATAAGCAATTACTAGAAAATGGAACTCAAACTCAAAACCAACTGTATTTGAGGTACTGAATATTACAAAAGAGAGAAAAAAACTGGAAGAGGGATTTTTAGAAAAGGGAAGGAGCAAAATATATAGAAATAAATGGAAATTTTGGGAATATGTGCAGAATAATGTTCCCGAGGAGGACCAGTGAGGTTTAAGGGAAGGCAGGAATTCAGCAATTTATGTAATGTTGGACTGATGATTATAACAAAGAAAAGATATGTGATGTATAATGTATGTAAATGTAAAAAATTTCAATATTGTTTGTTTTCTTTTCTAATGAAAGCAAACGTGGAAACACAGACCATAAAAAACTAATAACTTCAAAAATAGAAAAATGGTCTGGACACACCGAAAAAGCTATAAGTAGCACTATGGCAGGGTGAAAGCGCTTGTATTTCATTGTGGACTTGAAAAAGCCCAGCACTACGGCAGAGTGAAAGCGCTTGTATTTCATCGTGGAATAAACTACTTATAGCTTTTTCGGTGTGTCCAGACCATTTTCTATTTTTGTTTACTTTTACATTAATGTATGTTTGCCTATGCCGTAAAAGATAATTTAATAAAAGTGCTAGATAAAAAGAGGTCTCATTTTCCACAGCCACAATTAACTACAAATCTTTCTTTAACTATGTCAGGAAGTTAAAAAGTAATACCAGGCAAATTTTAGAGCCAGCCTACAATAATACTGCACACTCTGACCCAAAAATAATAGCTAATATCCAGCTGACAAATTTAGTGCAAATTTTAATCCGCCTACAGTTATAGCTCTTTTACAAGTTCCACAATCCCATCAACCCTTTATTTACTATAGAACAAGTTCTATTAGCCCTATCAACAACTAAGAATACCTCATAGGGTCATAGGTTCATAGGTGTATACTAGCCTAATGACCACTAGGGCCTTTATAAGCCTAGCAGTGCAACCCAATATATATCAGGTTGCCTAATTTTTGATGCTGAATCCCTTCTTTAATCTAAGTCTTTCCATTGGTTACATTCCTGAAACCTAGAAAACAGACATTTTTAATGCCTTTACACAAGTCTAGCCCAACCAATGACCCTGGTAACTACAGACCTATTAGTCTTGCTAACTTCATGTGAGGCTATTAAACATATTATCTCAGACCTCATTATTTTGGATATTGAAAATCTCTTACCCTGGACATTAATGATTTTGGCTTTGTCAAAGGAAGTTCCTGTTTCTTTAACCTTATTATTTTTTTGAAAAAGTAACCAGAGCAGTGGATAGTGGTTATGTAGTACATTCACGAAATCTGGACCTGACCAAGGTCTTTTGCACTATTCCCCGTGCAGGCATTATTAACATACTAGTAAATCTGAATATAATTCCTTATGTTGTGCAATGGGCAGCTTACTGGTTGTCAGGCAGAATCCAGATGGTTAGAGACAAGCATGGCACTTCTGAAAAATGTAATTTACCAGTTTTGGACTGCAGGGCTCAGTGTTGGGCCCTTTTATTTTAGGACTCTATTCCTTACATTTTCAAGCCAACATTCCTGGTCTACGGTTATCTAAGTTTGCAGACAGCTGTAAACTGGGTGCTGTCATTTGATCTTTCATTGACTTATAATTGCACCAACATGGTTTAGGGCATGTTAAAAACTGGCGCAAGGACAATGGTCTCAAATTAAATGTGATAAAATGCAGTATAGCTAAGTTTGGTAAACAAAACATTTTCCTTACCATATAGGTGACACATCCCTCCATTATATCACTGTCATAGGGAATATAGGCACTCATGTTCATAACTCCTTATATTTTGATCATCATGTCTCCACAGTAGTTAGGAAAACCTTCTGACTCATCTAATTTCCAAAGGCATCTGCCCTAGATCCATAGAAGACTTAATTCCCTTTTACTCATATCTCATTAGACCCACTATTAAATATAATCTCCCTTTTGGCATTTATTTATCCCAACATATCACTCAATTTGAATACCATAGAGATTCCTAACTAAAAAGATCAGTGGCTCAAAAAATGTTAGTTAGCAAGACAGACTGGCACCCCTCTTTGTGTACTCAGGGGTCTATGTCTAGACTTTTGAACCATGAATAATCCATTCCTCTGTGATCTCCTATTCCTCAAATACCTGAATAAAGGAACTAAACCTGCTATAATTTAAAGGGAATGTGTTATGTCTAGCAATTGGTATTGACCAGGTAGAGTACCAACTACTGAAAGTCAGTCATTCACAGGGAAAGCATATATGTATACCTACAGGAGCTATACTGAATCATCTTTTTTATCTTGGAATGAGATTTAATACACTGGACACAAACGATTAAATGCTTAATGTTAAAATAAACATAAAAACGTAACAAGAATTTTTAAAGGGGAGACAGGCTCCCTACACTCCTCCATGTTGAGAACTGCACCTCCCATACTCCACAACTATAGAAATTACTAATTCAAAGGTCACACAACAGTGGTATATAAGATAAATTCTGTTACCCCACTGTCACCCAATATCAACAAAACCATTGCCAGTGTCACTCACTAGCATTGTAAATGAAAGGTACAAACTCACCATTCCCTGTCACTTTCACTGATGTGTTGTAATGAAGCATCCATTAATAAAAGTCACTTTGACAACATGCAGGCCTCACTATATATATATATATATATATATATATATATATATATATATATATATATATATATATACATACATAGATGGATATATATAGAAGTAATGAAATTGATTGAATACAATGCTGAAACAAATTGATTCACATTATGCATGTTGACACTCTACTATGCATTTGCCGAGTATTAATTTTGGAGCATGGGAACATTTAAAAAAACACAAAAAAGCTTTTTTTTTTTTTTTGCAAGAGGACAAGCCTGACTCCCTCCCCCTACTAATTATATATTCTAAGTCCTAGATCAAACAATCCCAGGGGAAAAGGGTGTATTCCCTATCCAGGGACTATCAATCTTGCATGCCTGCTGACCATCTGTTTAATCAACCAAATTGCATTAAACAGATGTCATCCAAAGTACCATTCGACAAAGTTACTGGGACTGATACATAAATATATACATATATATATATATATATATATATATATATATGTATATATATATATATATATATGGATCCCATTTGATCCAGCAAATTTACGTTTCATCAAAACGCAAATTCATGAACTCACTTATGCAAAAGTGCATTTATTCGAAAATGTACTTTCATGTAAGAATAGAATTAAAAAAATGGAAATTAAATAAAAACATGCAGTTTGCATGTTACTTTAGTTGTACATCAACGTTTAGTGTTGATGTGCAACTAAACAAACTATTGCCGAGATCGTGGTATCCTATATAAATGCATTTTACAGACATCTCCAGGAATGCATGGATCATGCTATCCCAAACAAAACCAAGGCCCAATCAGTCTAGTGGACCTAAACTGTACAACAGAAGGAGGAAGCTACTACATGGTAGAGCAAAATCCCTAATAGGGAAGGCATCTCTGATCAGTACTAGCAAAAAGGACACCAAAGACAATCATAAGGCAGGTGGAGCCTCCATGGACCATAAGCCTGACTAGCTTAGTCTGCAAGGCTATGGAGAGGATCATCATGGAGCTCATAAACAAAGACAATGGGGACTTACAGACACTAGATCTTACCGAACCTGGTTGACTTCTTGAAACAGTCACCAAAGCCATAGATGAAGGGAAGGTAGTCCACACAGCCTATCTGGACCTTGCAAAGGCATTTCACACATAGATAAGCTATCCAGCTTAAATATAAACCCCTATGTCACAAGATGGGTTGCAAACTGGCTCAAAGACAGAACCCACAGAGTGAGAGTTGCTGGAGCCATGTCCGACTCAAAACCAGTCACAAGTGGCGTCCCACAGGGTTCTGTCCTGGGACCACTCTTGTTCGGTATATACTTTTCCGAGGTACAGAGGACTATGGCTCACCAAGTTCACAGCGACTGCAAACTGGCCATAATCAACTCTCCAGCTGACACAAACATCCTTCAAAAAGGTCTCACAGAGACAGATAACTGGTGCCAGCACCATGGTTTAAAGCTAAATGCCAAAAATGTATAGTCAGTTGATAGCAATCTCTCCTTTGAAAACCACATTGCCAAAGTGGTTAGGAAGACCTTCTACATAGCCTACCTCTTCGGGTTTCACATCTAGATCAATTTATTCATCCCTCATCAGGCCCATCATAGAATACAATGCCCCTTTTGGGATGTACCTTACCCGACACCTGCAGCAATTAGAAAGACCCCAAAAGTATCTCACCAAGAGGATCAAGGGTCTCAAACAGATGCCATATGCTGCTCAGTTAAAAACTCCAGCTCTACTCAGTTTCATACTTCTTGAGACGATCTATGCCTGACATATAAAGCTATGTCAAATCCAGAATTAATGGACATGCTCCACCTCAGTAAATCTAAATCCCTTAGAGCCACATGCTCGAGGGACTTGAACCTCAGCACAGAAATAAATAGAACTTGCTGGAGGGACAGGTTCATAATCCAGAGACTGGAATAGAATTCCAGTTCATGTGAGGCAGAGCATCTCACTGAATCTCTTCAAGAAGAATCTCGATAGGTGGATGGGGGTCCCAGGGATTACTGTCACTATTAGACAGAGGCACAGTAAACTAAACCTTAAAAAGGGCACAGTATACTCAAATCAAGGGGTGGTGTAAGCCATACAGAATCGGACTAGGCTTATAATTGCCCCAGGGCAGATAGCCTAGTATGAACCTATGAACCTATGAACCTATGGTACAGTTGGGATAAGGGAATATTTACTTTTCCCCGCTGAAGTGCAATCTCGGAGTGAGAATATTAATGTAGGGGGTGCAGTCCCCCCCACAAGGGGGGTGCAGGAGGGCTTTCCCCCCTGCATAATTGTGTTTAGTGTTGGGTTTTTTTTTTTTGGTTTAGGTTTTATTTTTTTTTACACAAAAGTGCATTTTTGAAAAATTGCACTTTTGCGTAAGTGATTTTGCAAATTTACGTTTCGATGAAATGTAAATTCACTGGATCAAAGTAGATCCATATATATATATATATATATATATATATATATATATATATATATATTATATATATGTAAATGGGTTGCATTCACTTTGTTGAGCTGTCATTTGTCATTTGTTTGACAGAGTGGATTCTGTCAATTTGGTCGAATGCACTTATGATCATGTACATTTCTCATCAAGTTTGGTTTATGTTGAAAGGAGGAAGATCTAGTATGATAGGTAAGTGTACATTTTGGATGCTTAATTCATAAAGTTTCAGATATACTGGAAGTTTTGGCATTACGGGTTGGGAATGTATAAGTGAGTGTTTGTAGGTTAGGGTTGGAGTAAGGGCGTGGTAAGGAAATAGGCTTAATGTGTGTTGCTGTGTGAGTTGGGTGCCTTTGTGTCTTGTGTAGGGGTAGTATGATGGAAACATTTTTTCTAAGGTAAGGTGTAGGATTAGGAAACCTCCATACCAATGCATGCTATCCCTAACCCTGGCTCTGTCCCCTAACACCAACGTTACACTTTATCTTACAAAACCACTCTCTATAAAGTACCACTTTTCAGATAAATCAGGTCTGAATGTTGTGGTAGGGTTTTTATTTTCAGCTCATGAAAGGAAATTGCCTTGTTGTTGTGATCATTTGTACTTGTAATGTTTTAGATTTTCAGTAATTTAATAGTTCAAAATGTTTTCATCAGTCATACATGTTTCAATGTTTTTACATTTAGAGCGATCGTAATATAATGATATGTGTGTGTGTGTGTGTGTGTGTGTGTGTGTGTGTGTGTGTGTGTGTGTGTGTGTGTGTGTGTGTGTGAGTGTGTGTGTGTGTGTAAAGCTAGCTCAGTATACCTATATGACATTAGTCAATGTGAATGAATTTTGCATTTCCAAGAGGGATACAGGTGGCCTAATGGTTAAGGTGTTTGCCTTATAAACACAAGGTGCAGGGTTTGAGTCTCACAAGGGGGAGTTGGCTAGGCTTAAAATGGCTCATAAGGGCAGTACTAACTTATGAAGTGATTTTTCTTGGGGTTGGGAGGGTGGACTAATGGTTAAGGTGTTTGGATGTTGGAGATAACTGAATAGGCTTAAAATGGCTCGCAAGGGCAGTTAGCCTAGTACTAACCTATGAACCATGAAGTGTCAACAGAAAAACATTTTCATCACTGTTGACAAGTAGCTACCAAGAAAAATTATCAGAAACATTGTCAGCATTTCAGAACACAATAAAAGTAATTAGGTAGTGTTGGAATGCACTTCATACTTCTATCTCCTGAGAATGAGGCTGTTATATTCATAGTGGTATGTTTCATACATGCTCTGTGCTTTGGGAGAATTGATAAGACAAACTGGCAGAGTGATAGAAGAACTCCAAGGGTTAATATCAATGCAGCAAAACTAAGCTAGCAATGTTACAGCACAGTGAGAAAACTCAATACTTCCTCTAAGCGTGATGCTCTGCTGTCAGTAAAACTTGCCAAGACAACTAATTTTTCATGACATACTGGCATAAATACAGGTTTTCTAATACAGAAATACAAGCACAGCTATTCATGCTTTAACCAGAATAAACTGGCTGAAAATGTTAAGCTAAGAAAGATTTTGTTAATAACTTAGTGTGAATGAGAAACTGGATAAAGGTCTGTGCTTGATATTCAGGCACCTCTAGTCACAAATAAGACTTAATTTATACATTTTGGATAGCTATTTGGAATGGGAACAACAGTGGCACTGCCTGAGTCGATGTTTATTTTTTTTAATTTACATATTTTATTAACCATTTTGAGCTCTATTTTTTCACTTGAAGCCTGAAGGCACTGTTTATGATAAAGACTTAAAGTCGCAAGCTAGACATGTGGAGACTGGGGGGGTGGGTGTCAAATACACAGCTACAGGATGAAACTCTCTAGAAGCTTTTCATTTGTGCTACACTGCCAGAAATGCCTGGCCACAAATACCGGAAGTCACATAACAGCATACCTGTCAGTGCTGCAGGTGTTATCACTGTACTTTATACAGAGGTGTTAAGAAGCAGAAAACAGCTGTTTGAGTGAAACCATACCAACCTAACTGGAAAACAAATCAGTTTCAGTGACTGATGAGTGGTATTCTTTGTTCTGATGATAAAAGATGGAACATTTGAGAGTTGTAACGTAACAGTAAACTCATAGTGAAAAGAACAGCGCCACATTACCATTGTACAATAAATTAGAGAGTTGCATTAGTGAAGTAAATGAGTGCTACAGAGAATAAACTGCTGTTATTCACATGAGATATTTTGCTGTAGTCATTTGTTTAGATCCTTACCCATCCTTTAGAAATAAAGGTAGCAATCAAAAATGGTAACAAAAAGGTCTTCTGAGTGGAACTTAGTCACTCTTGTTTCCTTTGCTCAATTCAGAAATAGAATCTTTCTAAATGTGAGTGAGAAGAATCAGTAACCTCCAGTTAATCTGTGACATGGTCATACTTGGAGATGGCATCCTTACCTGCTGCCTCACTGCACCTTGGAACAGGCTGCCTGAGCTCCTAAGGGCAGAGGGAGACATGTAAAAACTTCTCACTGTGCCAGCTGTCATGTTGTCTAGGTTCATAACGATTCACAACTACAACAGGAAAGCAGGCCTAGCAGCTGATACAGAATACAGAACAGAAATTTATCTTCAGCCCACCTTAACTTTGAGGAAAAACACCCATTTGCTCTACTATCTTTTCCTGTGTCTTTATTGCCAGATTATACCACATTGTCCTAAAATATGAAAAGTGAAGAGTACTGGATCTACACCCAGACAAGTCACATGGTGCCTTGCATGTGCTAAAGTTCATTCCCCATGCAAAACTGCTAAAGGGAAATACTGCGTCTGTACTTCCTCCCACTTATCTATTTCACATTCTTGTTTTCTTCTCTCACACTTTCCCTCTTCTCTCCAGATCCTCTGTTGACTTCATTTCACAAATCCCCCCTTTCTTTAACAATTTACTTCTCAGACAAATATGCATCTGCCTTATACAGCAAATATTTCTCACAACTATTTTTAACACATTATCGATACCCATCATTTATAAACCTATTTTTGCCAGCTGTTAAATGACTTTATATTAGCTGTATCTTCAAGTTTCATTGAGTCCATTATAGTGTTGTACTAACTACAGTCATTGTTTAAATGATTTGGCAACAGCACATTTTAAAATTGCTTGATGTTATCTCTAGCAGCAGTGCTTTCTTCTAAAGTTTTACCATTAGGTATCATTTTAGTCTTAAAGAGCACTTAACATTGTCCTCTAACCTTGTTTGAGTTATTTTGTGGAGATATTTTTCCTTGGGCTTTCAATGAAAATGGGTTTACCCTGTAGAACAGACTCCTCAAAAATATAAATCAGCCAACAAACATTTGTCAAGGTACAACGACCTCTGTAGATATTGTGTCTGAATCAGGTATTTTGTGTTAGTAAAATAGTCTGGCGGGTTGGATTGAATCCAGACAACTGGAAGAATAGATATGGACAAAGGCAGCCTACCTGGAACCATCCTTACTGACTTTAGAAAAGCTTCTGATCTTATCGACCTTAAGTTACTATTTGACAAATTAAGTGAAATAGGCATTAGTGATAATGCAAAACCTTGACTTGTAGACTTCCTCACCAATAGATCCCTCAAGGTGAAAGTAGGCACCACCACTTCTGAAACAGCTCCTCTTATGAATGGAGTCCCCCAGGGTTCCACTTTAGCCCCTCTGCTATTTTCCATATTTATCAACAAACTCCCATATGATTATCCTCAGATACCTCTAATTCTTCATGCAAATGACATGGTCATCCACAGGTAAAATAAATCTGTCTCTATTATACAAACTCAAGTTCAAGATGACCTCCAAACCCTCAACCAGAAGCTAATAGGCCAGAAACGTATACTCAAACAAAAGCAGTCCTATTTGGAACCAACCAAAAAATAGGCAAAACACTCAGATTCCTTAATATTAAAGATGTCAACAATACAACCATAGAAACTACCACATCATTCAAATGCCTTGACATTTGGCTAGACTAATATCTTAACTTTCAACTATACATTCATAATACATGCAAAAAAGATCACTGCACTACTGTTCTGGGTGAACAAGCATTCACCGCTTCTGTCCAAGCCAGCCAAAGTTGTCATAGGCAAAGGAATGCTCTTATCTCAACTTGAATATGGACTACCAATTATAGCTGCAGTCTCAATGAAAAATGCCACCACTTTGCAAGCCATATCCAATAAAATCTGCCAGTTCATTATTAATGCCCTCTATACCACTGCCTAACTCTCTCCAAAGCTAAATGGCTCCCAGTACATTTGAGGGACAACTACCTACTAGAATCTCTAATTTATAAAGCCATTTTTCCTTTGACATTGTCTCCTCTCTCTCTCATAAACTATTTACCAAAACCCTAATTTATAATCTCACAGGTTTCTCACAATCTCAACTCATCCGACTATCTCCAAAAATTAAACTTTATTGCACTGACTGTGCATTCTCCATCCTAGCATCTAAACTATGGGACTCCATTCCTCTCTTAATCCAAGACACCCAAAAGTACTAGGATATCAGACAACAGCTCAAGGAACATCTCTTCACCTAAACAGACTGCAGCTGTATTCACTCAGGTCATGTTACATGAACCCTGCAGCTCTTTCACATACCCCCTTGATCCCTGTTTCATCCTTTCTTATCTCATCTTGTCATCCTCTTACTTACTGCCTCTCACTCATCCTTCTTCTCTTTGCATCTATCTCACACTTCTTCCTTCTATTCCTCTTCCTTTAGCATGCCTCTCTCACCTTTTCTCTGTCTTCTCCTGCTGGTATCCTTTCCTGCAACTGTTCTCACTCACCTCTTCTAATGTCATCATACCTCTCTATACGATGATGTGCTGCTATCCCTGTAGCATCAGCCATCTCAGTCATTATGGCTACATCTTATCCATAAAGCTCTGCCAAGTATAATTCCGTATTTCTATCCATGTTTTAGCATTGTAAACTGCTTCTTGAGCAATGTTGTGGCATATTCTAACATCTGTAAATATTATATATATATATTTGATTTTTGGCACGTCCTTCTATCTGTAAATACATTTTGTTCATTTTTATGTGATCCTATTCGCTGGGGCTGTGCTTGCAAATGGCCCATTGACATCAGTGCACTACCTTAGTACAGAAATATAAACAAATAAATTTCTAAAGACATGCTTCTGGAGCATTTCTCCCCGGGCCTCCGCTGAAAACAGGATCTGTGGAACCTAGTCGGACATTCCCGGTCAACAAATGTTAAATAAATAAAAAAAAATAAAAATAAAAAATAAATAGTGTGAATGAGGGAAATGTGAATAGGCAATGATGGAAATTCCCTGATACAGCATCAATAATGGCAATCTTTACCATCTGCCAGAACTGGCAGCATCTTAGTTTAACATCTCCCCTGAAGGATGATACCTCAGGGGTGCAGCATCCCCTTCGTGCTATATTGTGGCATCAGCACTGGAAGCTGAGATCATGTTCTTGGTGTGGGAATGGAATGCATTGCCTTCTGACTTTTGGGAATCAAATGTGAGGGACCAGTATTACATGTTGTACTGAAGGACTTTTCTTTAAGCAATATATGCAGTGCAAAAGCATAAGAAAACATTAAAAATACATTTGCAATGTAAAAATTAATAAATCAATCAATAAATAATAAATAAAATTGTGTATTGTGTTTATGTCAAAAGAATTCTTAGAAACTAGGAAATTCTATAAACACTAAATTATACTTAGTCTCTGTAGGTTACTGAAAATTATTTACCTGACTTGCCAGAAAACAGAGAATCATTTATCGCAAGAAACACCTTTTTTAGTTTATTAAAAGGCATATTTTTCAACATATTTATTACTCTTACATGTCCTTGTTTTATAACTTTATGGGACTAATATGACTTTCGCATGTTAAGGACTGTTTGCAATTATGGATGGTCTATTATTATAAATGCCACAGTGCCACATATCCCTAAATGGTTGTAAAGTAATCTTGTGAGATGGTAATGGCAAAGTAAATACAGAAATTAGATATTCTAAGCTACCTATCAGAAGAGAATAAACTCTACTGTGAAGATTCTAGCAGCACATGATTCTTAGTTCCAGGAATACCAACAGTTGAATATTTTATTGTGGATAAACTAAATCCCACAATAAAGGCAATGTCTGTCCATCTGGCTACAATCCTTCATCTCGACCAATCTGATTAGTCTCAAATTTTGAACTGCAGAATGTTTAGTCCTTTTATTAAGAAATACAACTGCAAATCATTTGGCATTCATACAGTTCCTGAAGTACAACATTTTTCCACTAGTACAAATCGCTCTCTTTGAGGGACTGGCAGTAGTCCATAATTTGTTTTATGCTGCTACAGATAACATTGAAATTATCTGCTATTCATTATATAGTCAACAAATTCATTTTCGTCAGTACTTCTGGGCAGTCTGTAATTATTCCTGGAAGTAGATTAACCCACAAGTTAAATGCTTAGTGTATAAAAATGATATTACTTCCATTTTTTCTGGGTTAATTGGCAGATAATTTATATAGCTTAAATTTGGATGTAGATAGCCTTATAACTGTCAAATATTTTTGTCAATACACATAAAGTGCACAATCTTGAGGTCCCTAATTCAGTGATTCAGAGAAGACATAGCCTCCACCCTTGGAAGTGGCACATTTAGAACCAGCTCTGCACCAACTGCCTCAAGTTTACAATCATCCAGTCAACCACATGTTTGACAAATTCTAGATGAAAACTGGTGAAAGTAGTTTAACAAGGAGCTCTATGATGAAGGCTGTGCATGAGAAGTGCAGCTCAAGATTTGGATGTGGATTCTGTTTAGGATCTAGAATAACCCATGAGAATGTGTAATGACAAGAGGCGCAGACTAGACAAGTCCAAAACTCCTGGAAGCAAACAACATATTGTATGGCACAGAAGCGCTGGATAATATGATAAAAGATTCCAAGGTGATAAGTGTTGTTTTCTGAAGGTTCAACGAACACCTTGATACTTTCTGCACCTACCCTTAATGTGTCTGGGGTAAGACATTTCTATAAAGAATATTACATTTGTTCTGAAGAAGTCCTGAGCAATGAGGATGAAAGCACTTAATAAAATTTTAATAAAATAAATTTATTTTCAACCAAAGGGCTTACAAGAGTACAGGGTTACATTTTCTGGCACTCGAAAGAAGTTTTGTGGTTTCCACCTGGGGCAACGTGAACCCTGTTGTTTGATTTTGAGTTTTACTTTGGGTTGCATGGATACACCCACACTACAGTGATTACAATTTACAAATGTCAGAATAGAAATAAAACTAGACAAGTAAGAAAACATGGGTGTACAAGTCACAATCATTTTTTTCAAATTCAGAGACAGCTGTGCCACAGTGCCTTTGCATGCAGACGTGCAGTACTATGGTGGGCTGTCTCTGTGACCATGCTAGATGCTAATGAGGCAGTCTGGTGGAGAGTCATATGCTGGCTAACCATTTGCTCTACCCCTGTAACTGCCTGCAGTAAGGCATTTACATAGCTTCAAAGAATAGCACGGCTGTTCCTGGTCACTTGCTGTAATGAACACAGCCAAAAGGACATGTTCATCCATCACAGTAGAGGTAAGTGCTGATGACTTTAGTGAGCAAGTAGTGTTGAGGGGTGTGAGTGACTGTATGTGTGGGGCTGCATGTTTGAGTGTATGTGTGAGTGCGTGTGTCTGCCTGAGTGGCAGCAGTAGGGGGTTTATTTAAGGGTTAGGTGTGTGTGCTTATGGATGAATGGGTGTGTGTGTCCGTGACTGCGATCGGGTGGGAAGGGGGCTCTGTGTGTGCGTGTGTGTGTGTGTGTGTGTGTGTGTGTGTGTGTGTGTGTGTGTGTGTGTGTGTGTGTGTGTGTGTGTGTGTGTGTGTGTGTGTGTGTGTGTGTGTGTGTGTGTGTGTGTGTGTGTGTGTGTGTGTGTGTGTGTGTGTGGGTTGGGGTGACTGTCATTTGTCCACACACTTCTGGACTAATAAACAAAGCCTGCAACCTGCAACATTGGTTCTGGAGGAGGGGCACTAACCACCAAGGATAAAAAGTTCTGCCTTTATGGCTTGCAAATTAACAGTGATCAAGGAATGCGGGAAACCACTAGAAACCACAATAACTCGATGAGCTTGTGCCTTCATGGCACTTAAAACTAATGGTGATTGAGGGATGGGGGGAAGCCACCAGACACCAAGGTTAACCCCACTTCAAATTCGTGCCTTCATAGTATTTAAAATTAATGGTCATCAAGGGTGGAAGACCATTAGATACCAGGAACAACTCTTCAAACTCATGTCTTCATGGCACTTAAAACTAATGGTGATTGAGGGATGGAGGGAAGCCACCAGACACCAAGGTTAACCCCACTTCAAATTCGTGCCGTCATAGTATTTAAAATTAATGGTTATCAAGGGTGGGAGACCATTAGATACCAGGAACAACTCTTCAAACTCATGTCTTTATGGCACTTAAAACTAATGGTGATCAGGGGTGGGGAGAAACATTATGCACCAGGGATAATAATGGCACTTAGAAAGGGGATGAGGAGAACACTATGCACTATGGATAATTGATATATCATGCCTTTAATGCACTTGATTAGAACAAAAGTGCAGGGGTAAACTATTAGACACCAGGGATACTTTGAATAGCATGTCTTAAAAGGCACTAAAAGGAATTTCAATCCTGTACCCTCCTACATCCCACTGGGAATATTAGTCCTCTGTGCCACCAAAAATATGTATAAGAACAACTTTTTAATGGAAAAAAAACATCAAGTACAAAAGGGGGGGGTTCAAACCTAGCATTCTTAGACCAGGAATCTTCAGCATTAACTCACCGCATGCATCCTGTTTTTTCTTAACATATAAGGTAGATCTCAGGCATTATTAAATGCCTGCAAAAGTTTGTCACTTACAAGGGAGAAGGACAGGGAACATTAAGCATACTTCTCAAACTCATAGCACAAGACATCAACACAAAGCAAAAATTAATGTTGGGACTTTGAATTATACCTCCTACAAACTTAGACATTCACTAAGATAACAGCTTTTGTAGTACCATGGATTTACTGAAGGACAGAAGTGTGAAATTTTAATGTCTGGCATTAATGACTGACTGACATCATCTTAAATTTACGATGGCAGAAAAAAGGAGACATCGGGAACATTCTCACAGCAAAGGGCAGGTATGGGGTATGTGGAATTTGTGTGAGTTAATGCAGGTACAATGTGTGGAAGAGTGAATGAGAGAGGATACCTGTGGTTATTCAGTGCTGCAACTGACACTTAACTACAATACGAATGGCATGATTTGCACTCACTGTAGTTAACAGAGATTTAGAGAAATGCAAATTAGCCATTAATGAGCCCTGGAATTCATTAAAATTTCTAGCACGAGCAAAGGCTTTTCCAGTGAGACATACTCATTTGAGGTTCAGGAGCATGCTAGCCATAACAAGGTAAGGCCTCATTATCAGCTAATTTACATGTTTCCTGAATTGCACTTACTAATGCAATATGCTCTATTAAGTGTGATTCAGGAAACATGCACTTACTATGGCAACATACAGATCATGGCTGACCTACTGTTGCTGTGGTAACCTGCTGCTCATGTAGGCAGTATAATCCCCACTCCTGTCGCTCCCTCACACATGCATACGCAAACACAAATGCACACATACAACATAAACCATATCCCTTTTCCCAGTCCCTACCTTCCTGTGGTTCCCCCTCCCCCACTATATTTTAGTGCCATTACGGCATATATGTATTAGGTCCTGGTGTCTAGAGTATCCCCCCACCCCGATCCCTGTTACAAATGCTGCTGTGGTTAAGGCACTTTGAAGAGTCATCCCTGGTGGTCTAGTAGTTGATCCCACCCCAGTCCCCATCTTCCTTATGAAGTCTGTGCTATTACAGCACTTCATATTACCCCTGGAATCCAGTGGTTCCCCAAACCGCCCAATCCCAGTGCTATTATAGGTTCCCTTACAGCATTTTAGAGTGTGTCTGGTGGTTCCTTCATCCCTGTTATGGTGTTCTGTGCCTTGGGGTACTTTATGGAGTAATACCTGATGTCTAATGTATCACCCCACCCCTCAAGTCCCCACAGTAACTTTTGTACCAACACAGCACAGCACTTAAAGCATTCCCTGCTGTCCAATGGATCACCTCACCCCTTGATGCCTGTTGTAATGTCGGTGCCATCATGGGATGTTAAGTAAGCCCTGGTGGTCTAGTGAATCCCCTACCCCAGATCCCCAATTTGGTGTTTATGCTTTTATAGCACTTTAAAAGTCAGCTCTTGTGTCTAGTGATTCACCCCACCATGTTCATGTTTGCTACTGCAACATGGTGAGGTAAATGGGAGAATGTGAGAAAAAGAGCAGTAGTGTTGCAAGGGAAATAAAAGATTTGCAATGGGCAGTATGATGTGAAACTATGTAAGTGGAGCTGAGCTTAAGGTGAGGGAGTACAGAAAGAGAAATATATATAGAGAGAGAGGAGAAGGAGAGGAAGAGAGAGTTTGTGAATAGAAAGGAAGCAAGATAATACTGTACACAACCACAACATATTTAAAAAATTGTCTGCTGTTAACAACTTCAACTCTTAACAGCAGACAATTTTTTATCTATGTTGTGGTAGTGTATAGTCATTTTGAGAGGTGTTGGGCTTAAGATGATGAAGGAACAGTAGATACAGGTTAATGGGACTACAGAAGTGCTAGAGAACAGTGACAGAGCCATGATGCCTTCAGCTGGAGTTGAAATTAGGATTTAAATTGGAGTGTTTTGTTCCATAGCTTTGTAACATAGCTAGAATAGAGGGAGTTTTGAGTTTTATTCTTCCATTTTGTAGGCATAAGTAGGAGTTTATCCTTACAGCAAACAGCTTTGGGGTTCTGTTCTTCATTATGTATGTATTGGTGGGCATTTATTGGGATGATAAATAATGTCATGGGCTATTTTTTTATTCAGAATAAGTGAGGCAGTTTGGTAGTTCCATCCACTTTGGTAACTTTAGAGCTACACAGTGATGAGATCCGAATGGAAGGCTGGCATCAAATATGGCCACTGTATTATAGCACTGCTGTAGATTGCTTAGCTGTGATGACTGGATAATTGTGCATGCTGAGGAAGCATATAACAGGGTTAGTAGTAAATAAGCAGTGGCTAATGTCTGTCATTAAAAGTTTTGTTCTGTAAAGGAGGTATAGTTTTTGCTGTTTTTCTATCACCGGTTTGAATGTGTTGATCAAATTTCAGCTTATCATCTATTAAGACACCCTGATGTTTAATGTGTGAAATTACTTAAATTGCAGTTTTGTCAGCTGAAGTGATAGTGAAGGAGATGATTGTATCTCAATGATGTTTAGGTAGGAACAGCATTAATTAATGGTTTTAATTTATTTATTTTTGTAATGTTACTATATTATTACAAGCCTCTTTGCCACATGAAGATAGGCCATTAACAGACACACACATATATATATATATATATATATATATATATATATATATATATATACACACACACACACACACACACACACACACACACACACACACACACACACACATACTTACCACCTATGGCCAGTGATTATATTTATCCCCTGTGTGCAGCTAGTTCCATAACCCGTCCACAGATTCTTACATTCCTCTAACTCTGCCAGATCCAGTGATCCTGCCATTTTTGTCATTTTAGTCCCCATATATTCAGTGATCCTGCCATTCCTCATAATCCCATCTAGTAATCCTGCTGCTCCTCACCATCCCATCTAGTAATCCTGCCACTCCTCATCATCCCATGCCTTCTAGTAATCCTGATGCTTCTCACCATCCTATCTTGTAATCCGGATGCTCCTCACTATCCTATCCAGTAATCCTGATGCTCCTCATCATCCCATCTAGAGGTCCTGATGCTCCTCACCATCCCATCTAGTGGTCCTAACACCTGCAAGCACCACAGCAGTAACTGCACCTTGTAAAATAAAAATAATTAGAGAGCTAATCATCAAATGAATAAAATATCCATTAACATACATTAAATATTTACGGTGCTAACTATTACATTGCAGTCCTAATTAGCAGCTGTAGTTGCCCTTCTGGCTGATTTTTATTATAGCTGGCTACACACTGACAGTCTAAACATACACTACTACATAGCAGAGTTCAGTGAATAGAGTATAGTATCAAAGCCAGGTCCATTGTGACATGGGTGCTACTGCAAGGTATACATTAAAAATGCATTAAGAAATAGAACTGTAATGAACTAATAAACATGCGGTAAGAATTGTCACCCTAATGATGTCACCATCCCTAATACATCTTCCTGGATCGTACAATCCCTTGCTTGTTGTCTCCACCTTCAACATCACCTATCATCCCTACAATGTCCCCCCTCCCTGTTCTTCATTATGACTCACAGTATAATGTTTCATTATTATGGAGTTTGTCAGCACTACTCCGGATAACATTAGGTCACAATTCCCATTCATTCTTCAGCTTTGCAAATAATCCTCTAGTTATTTTAATTAAAATACTTGCCACATGAGTGTTACTATATTGGTTGGATTATTACTGTAACTTTAAAGCTGCTGTCTTAATGCATTTACCTAATTAATGGAAATAAAAATATATGGCAACAGTTAATTAATAAGTTATAAGCAAAGCGCTCAAAAACATATGTGTCCTGAAACTACTTTACTGCTAATATACTGAATATTTTGCAAGAAATTACAGTATATTTTCATGCTTTGAATTTGTTGTAAATGTATATGCTTTCAGTATAATAATGTTTCTATAATCATTTTCAAAGTACAGCCATACAGGTGGGGGCAACCAGATATTTTGTAAGGGTCTGTGCTTTTAGCAGTAAATTTCCTCATTCTGACCACTAAGCAGCTGACATAAAATTGCTTACAGAGAGATATAAACATTGAAATGACATCATTGGATGTCTAGTTCACATTGTCAAAACCATTTCCATGGCCCAGAAAAGCAAACTTATTAAGCCTGAAAGATTTTTGAGTTATGGCAATATGATGCATTTAAAGAATGTATGTGTCAATGTAACCCATGCATAATGTAGGTGCATGCATCCTGTCAGGTCATTACTATTCATGAAGAGAATCCCACATGAGAAAAAAAAAACATGAGTTTCTTATCATAAGTACATATCTGCTATGTTTCATAAGTAACATTTACTGATAATAAAAAAATACATGAAGAGCACACTTCTTAAAAAGCAAATTATTCTTAACATCCTATGGACTCTGTTATATTATTAACAGTTTACGTAATGGTACCTATCAAAATCTGTGATTACTGAAATTAACTAAAATTGTATAAAATCATAACAAGACTAGTTGATTCATGCACTGGCTTCAAAAATGTAAAATGTCATATTATAAAAGCAGAAATGGATATCTCTTACCTGTAACCCTTGCTGCTCATAAACTGTCCCCTACTAATTTTAACTTACCGTCTATGGAAATGCAGGTCTGACTTTATCACATCTAACATTACCATGCAACAACCCATATTTAGAACAAACCATCAGTTGCTTAACCTATCAATGGTCTTAGTTTCAATTAACCCTGATAGCACAAACTGCCAGTGTAGCGTTTTCATTTCCAACAGTCTAATAATATCTTCATTCTGCTTGTTATCTGCTGTACTTTCAAGGGCGTTGAATTGAAAAACATGTTTTCCATTGCTCTTTATGTGATTATATAATGCATTTGTCTGGTTGATCTGATGAAGTCCACTTGGCAGACTTAAGCACTTTCAAATAAAAGCTGAGTTATTCAAGGGACTAAGTCTGCTCATAGGTTCATATGTAAGTACTAGGCTATCAGCCCTAGGGCCTATACAAGCCTAGCCAAATGAGTTCCTTGGCTTTCGCCACCCAAGAAAATTATTTCCTGTGCCCCTGTCGAGCAGAGCCACAGCAGTGATTCCTGGGGTAAATTTCCTATTACCCATCCAATTGTCAAGATTTCTCTTAAAGAGGGCTAATGAGGAGCTTTGCTTGACATGAATGGGCAGCCTATTCCAAAGCAGGAGAAGTCTCAGGGACAGGAATCTATCCCTCCAGCATGTTCTGTTTATTGTGGTGACAAGGTTTAGGTCCCTGGAGTGTGTGGCTTGGAGAGATTGGGATTTCTTTAAGTGTAGCATGCCCATCAGGTCTGGGTTAGACATGGCTTTGTACACTAGGCAGAGGTCGCCTCAGAGTAGGTGATATGCGAAGGAGTAGAGATGGAATTTTTTGAGACAATCAGCATATGGCATCTATTTCAGGCCAGTAATTTTCTTAGTGAGATATTTCTGTGGCCTTTTCAGCTGTTGCAGATGTCCTGCGAGGTACATGCCAAATGAGGTGTTGTACTCTATGATGGGTCTAATAAGGGATGAGTACAGAGGAAAGATGACCTCTCTTTTTCTGGAGGAGAACCCCTTTGTGATGAGGTGTGCCACGTAGAAGGATTTCCTGAATACTGTGGTGATGTGATTATCAAAGGAGAGACTACTATCCACCTGTGTCTCAAGGTCTCTTATCACACTTTCAGTGTTTAGTAGGCTACCACCTATGTGGTAGCTCATGGGTACGGTATTTTTCCCATAGGGGATGACAATGCACTTCTTGGCATTAAGCTTTAGGCCATGACTTTGACACCAAGCATCAGTCTCAGTGAGGCCTTTTTGTAGAATGTCCACATCCTTAGGTGAATCGATTGTGGCTCCTAGTTTGCAGTCATCTGCAAATTTTGATAGCCAGAGACCAGCTGTATTTGCCTGGACTTCAGAGAAGTAGATACTGAACAGGAGAGGACCCAGGACTGAACCCTGTGGTACTCCGCTTGTCATTAGTCTGAAGTCAGATTTGGAGTCAGCTACTTTCACTGTGTGGGTTCTGTCAGTGAGCCAGTTGGCCACCCATCTTGTGACATAGGGATTTATGCATAGTCCGGTGAGTTTATCTATAATACCAGAGTGGGGGATGGTGTCAAAAGCCTTGGCGAGCTCAAGACAAGCAGTGTGCACTACCTTACCCTCGTCTACAGCTCTAGTGACTGCTTCGAAGAAGTCAATCAGGTTTAGGAGGCATGATCTACCCTTTACAAACCCAAACTGAGTGGGGTCCAGAAATTGTAGGTTGCCTATGTCTTTGTTATAAGCTCTAGGATGATGTGATTCATGGCCTTGCAGACCAGGCTCATCAGGCTAATGGGGCAGTAGTTCCCAGGGTCTGTGGTGGCACCCCCTTTGTGGAGTGGGATAACTGTTGCTGTGTGCCACTCCTTAGGCACAAAGCCTGTAGTGAGGCTATGGTTGAACATGGTACTTAGGTGGGGTGCCAGTTCGTTCTATAGTTCGTGCAGAATGCAGCCTGGGATGTTGTCCGGTCCCATAGATGCTGTGTTCTTGGCTTTGGAGAGTGCGGTCTTCACCTGTGCGGCCATGATTTCAGGGGGTTTGCAATCATCTGGTATGGGCCCTTTGGGGGGTGAGGTGGGGGTGAAGTTAGCACTGAACCTGTCTGCCAGGATGTTGGCAATATCAGTTGGTTCGGTAAATGTAGTGCCATTGTGCTGTAGTTCAGGGCAGAGTGTTGCCACTGAGATTCTTGACATAGCTGTAGAAGGCTTTGTGGTTGTCTTTAGAATCCAAGGTGATTTTATTTTCATAACTAGCTTTGGAAGATTTTATGAGGGATCTCAGCTTCTTGCTGAGGCTGACCAGGGAGGTCTTGCAGTCATGGGATTTTACTCTTTTCTGCAACAGTTTCTTCCTTCTGTTGTAGAGCTTGTTAATGGCAGGGGACCACCAGATTGGCTTCCTTTTTCTGGAGGATAGCATCTTGGTTCTGTTGGGGATGGCACAGTCCATGCACTTGTGTATGTGCTTATACAGTGCATTTGTATATGATTCAGCAGTGATGCCACTATTTTCCATCTGTGCAGGTGTAATGAAGTTTGCCACTTCTGACTTAAGAAGCATGAAGTTGGCTTTGGAGAAGTTTCCTTAATGGGGGGGGCGGGATATGGATGTCTAGGGTGATTATCTTGTGGTCAGACCTGACCAGTGAGAAGCTGACCTCAGGCATGGAGCATCTATTACCCATATTGGTAATGACCAGGTCCAGGATGTTGCTACCCCTGGTAGGGGTAAGGACAAGCTGGTCCAGGGCGTTGGAACTGATAAATTCCAGAAAACATTGGGCAAATGAGTTAGTGCATGAGCGGTTTTCCCAGTTGGTGGAGGTGTAGCTGAAATCTCCCAAAATTAGGGTATTGGGCTGTATCTTAATATTATCCAGTATATAGAGTAACGTGGAGTGGGCGTCCTGGGGCATGGCAGGGGATCTGTAACATGCTACAACCTGAATTGCAGTCTTGCCCGGTGTTAATTGTACTTGGATAATTTCTGAGGCATTATGTTGAGCAACTAGCCAGGAGGTATGGATATCCTTTATGAATATGGACACACCTCCTCCTTTAGTATTTCGGTCCGGGTTGGGTAGCCGAAAGGTATGGTAAGAATTGTAGCCTGGTAATGCAGGGGTGCTCTCTGGAGCCTTAAACCAGGTCTCTGTCACTGCACAGATGTTGATGTTCTCCATCTAAAGGAGAGCCTCAATTGTGTGCATTTTGAGGTTTAGACTTCTAGCAATGAGTAGCATTATCCTTAGATTTCGCTTGTTTATGTCTACTATGGTGGTGCGTTTGATGTTTGAACCTTGCCTAAAAAAGGCACTATAGTGGCAGCAAGAGCCTTAGACAATATCCAGAATCCCAGCTGTGACAGGTGCAGGCCATCTCTGGCAAAGCATCATGGCCTTTCGATCATGTCGTCCCAGGCAGACAGATACTGGATCCCCTTGGAATGACACCAGAATCTTAGCCAATTGTTGAAGTCATAATTTTGTCCTTGTACTGTGGCCTCATTCTGGGTGATGGCAGGATGCTACACAGAGCTAGTGTTATACCTGCCTGGGCCACATGGTCAGAGCGCTCCTCCATGTCTCTTTTCATGCAGTTCAGGGAGGTACATCTCAGGTCATTCACTCCAACATGGACAATGACAGAGTCATACTTGTACTTGTTGTGGAGTGACCTGAATGCATGTGTTATATGGTGGATCCTGGCACCTAACAGGCAGCTGACAGTGACTTTCCTCTTGTTCAGCCTGGTGAGGGGGACATCAGTGTGCCTGACTATAGAGTTGCCAATGACTAGTGTGCTGGGTACGTTGTTTTGCCATATGGGCTGAGGTTGAGTGGCACACTGATTTTGTGGTTGTTTTTCTTCAGTATTTTTATAGAAGAGGAATTAACATCTGAAAATGTGGACTATTTATTACTGTTGCTTTTAATTATAAGTTTAAGAGTTTTTTTTTTAAGTTTTGTAAAATAACAAGGAAGTGAAGGCAGTCTGCTATTTTCATGCTAGAAACAGCTATCTCCTCACATCTCTGCATAATTATTGGTAAAACAGTGACTACCAAGAGACTAGCTAAGGTTAAGCAAGCTACCAAAAGGATCAAGGCTTGTAAGATGTTATTAAAAATGCTTGAGATGGATGGCCATATTGCTAGACACAAGCCAAGCATCTCAGTGATAAGTACTATGCGGTCACTGTACAACAAGCAGAACATAATGGCTCATTGCTATATCAATACAAAATTGTACTACCTTCATCATAGGGAGTTGAAATGCTATGTCAGTTATACAAAGGTCATTGAGATTTTATAAAATGTCAAGAATGAGTAAAAGTGTGAGTCTGGTGGCCAAACATCACTGAGACATTGTAACACTTGTCAGTGTTAGATTTGCTTTGTTCATAAATCATCCTAAAGATAGAACAACTATCGTCAACACCTTTATCTCAAGGCCCTTGGCATAAGATAGCTGCTGGCTTTTGTGAGCCTGAAGGAAAAAAATAACTCATAGTTGTGGATTATTACTCTCATGACATAGAAATAATCCGTGTACCAACTATGACAAACTAACAAATAGCAGCCAGGTTCACAACAATGTTCTCAAGATACAGCCTACATATTGAACTGGTTACAGACAATGGTAAACAGTTTATGTCAAGTGAGTTCCAACAGTTTATAAACAAGTATGGTTTTACTCATGTCATGTCTACACTACCCTCAGTCTAATGGCAAAGAACATAGTAAAACAGCTTAAAAGATATTAAAACAAGCAGGTCCTCACAGAGTCATCAAGTCAAATTGTGTTAATGGACACAGTGCTGCAGGACTAAGCTCTTCACAACTAAATGCCTGGAAGACAAATAAGGACTGGCATGCCAATGTTATAGTCAAAACATGAGGCTGAAATTATTCTGTACAGTACAGTTAAGCAAAATGGCCCACAAGCTAAAGCTTTGTGAAAACAAGTTTTAAGACAAGCTTTATTTTGTATAGCTACTACCAATCCTTTAAACTGGTAGTTAGAGGAGCAGAAAATCTGGGGCAAAACAGGTATTGCAGTACAGAAAACTGCTGACCTGAGATCCTACATGCTTCAAACAGAAGATTGTGCTATAGTCAGATGAAATCTGAGGCATTTCCAAACAGTTCCAGATGAGTGTCAACATCAAAGTAGTATTCCAAAAAGCAAACTGAATGACTATGAATTGAGACCGAGTGTTTCTGTGTTCTCTACTAGGCTAATTCAACTAAATATTCAAGACAAGTGAGGAAGTTTGAATCTGAATATCCATGATAACAAAGCATGTGAGCTAGACAAACAAAGCAATTCATTGTGACTATTTCTAACATTGTTATTTTGTCTAGTGACTATAAAAATACTAGTAATAACTTGCCTCAAAGTTTTTCTTCCACAGGTTTTTATTCCATTTCTAACTCTAACTCCTGGGTTAAATGAGTGAGAGAAGTAGACATAAAGTCAGAAAAACAAATTGATATTGAAATTGTGATAGAGTAAAATGGGCAAATAAGTAGTCATATAGTTTCTTGATAAATGTATCTTGCTGTTTCAAAATAATCATATTTATAAAACAGTATGCATAGATACGATCATGCCAGAATGTTGAATGTATGGTGCATGGATGTTACACCTTCGTACCTTGTAATCTTGATAAGAGAGGTGTCTCTGTCTCTCTCTCTCTCTCTCTCCCTATCTTTTTTTTTGGGGGGTGGGGGGGTGATGTAATGATAAAAGTAAAGCTGCAAGGGTGTTTCTATATATATAGTGTTTATAATATGTGCAATTCAGCAGCGGCCTTAGGTCAGCTGGTGCCCTAGGCAAAAGTGCTCCACAGCGCCCCCCCCTACACCACCCAGGTGCCCCCAACCTGGTCTACCTACACCAAATAAATACTGGAAAAGCACCCCTGCTACAGCGGCGCCCTAGGCAGCCGCCTAGTTGGCCTATGCCTAAGGCCGGCCATGGTGCAATTGCCACTTTAAGACTATTGTATAGCACTGCCATTTTAAGAGTGCATGTATCCCACAATGCACTGCTTTGAGCCTAGTGCAAGCATGTTCTAGATTACTGAAATGTTAACATGTTTCTACTGAGCTTCCATTTTGTACAAAATACAAGTTACCTTGCTTCACTAAAATGATGGTGAATCTTAACATTCTGGCACTGACATTCACTATCACTAGTTAAGTATTAGTGCACATCATGGGCTCAGATTTTTGCAGAATGTCCAGATTTTTGCCTCATATTTTGGTCTGTTCCTTATAAAATTTGTGTTTTTTGGCAAAGCTCTGAGGTTTGAAATCAATAAATAATGGCACACATTTGTGTTTCAAACGCCATATCTTTCAGAAAATACATGCTAACACAAACCTTGTTATTTAGCCAACTTTCTAAGTTTATAAGAGAGCAAATTCAGCATAGGATGTTGTGTTCTTGGGGATTGGAGGGTCATTAAATTTTGACAAACCATCACTTAATAAAAGATAGTTTGCCTTGGTATACTGCCTAACTGTTACTAGTTTTACTAGGGTTATGAAGTTGATTTTGATTTTGATGGAGTCAGCTTTATGGTTGGATTTTAACAGGGAGGATGAGACTTTGGGGTGGGGGGGTTTCAGTGTTTTCTCATATTTGTGAGTATGAGGTCCAATATGTTCGAGCCTCTGTTTGGCATACTCACTATTTGGTCAAGTGAGTTTGTATTTACCAAGTCCAGAAACCTCTATGCCTGTAGATTTGAGGCCGTATAGGATTCTCATTCTGTAGAGGGGTAATTAAAGTCTCCCATGAGTAGGGTGTTAGGTTAGATGGTAAGTGTCTCCAATAGGTCCAAGTATGCATTGTCAGCTTCTTGGGAAATGGAGGATGACCTAAAACTGGCTAGAATATGGTATGGGATTTTGTTCATGGTGATCTTCACGTGCAAGAACTCCAGCACATCATACTGTCTGACCACCCTAGAGACATGCTTGTTACTGATGTATATCAAGACACCTCCACCTTTAGCCCTTGTCTGTGCAGCTACTAGTCTAAAGGTGAGGAAGGCACTGAAACCTTGCACTGCTGGGGTACTCTCTGCTGATTTAAACCTTGTCTCAGTAACTGCACATATGTCTATATTCTTGAGTGTGAGGAGGGCTTGGATGGGGTGTAGTATAACAACCAAAAATAAAAAATAAAAAATAAATGGCGGAGCTAGTGCATACTCGGATGCATCTACTGAGTGGGAAAGTGAGTCAGGAGAAGTAGGGGATTATCCGGAGCTTCCTGCAGCTCAAAACCCTCAATTTTTCCAGCAGCATTTTCGTAGAGGTAAGCGATTGGAATACGGAGACAGAGATAGATATAGAGGAGGTGATTCCACAACTGAAAATGGACAGAGACAATATTCGGAAGCTCAGTCAGCTTCCCAAAGGTACAAACGAGTTAGAAAGAACTGACTCTTTTAAAAAATTTTTTAACCAATAGGTTAATGGACATGTTATAGATAAAGCATATATAATTAATCTATGTAACTTGAGTTTGGACGATGCCACAATTTCTATGCTTAACCGTGGTTTAAAATTTATACCGACGGTACTGCCTAGACTACATTTTTTAAAAAGTGATATATTTCATTTTATACGTGAATTACATCTAACTTGTTTTTTTCAAAGCAAGGATAAAAATGTGGTTTCAGACAATGTATATAATGATATATCATCTATTTCAGATCTCAGAGGACAGTTTTCACTCTTGTATGTCAGAAAATGAAGTTTTGGTGAATAATAATGCATATTGTCAGTTGGACACATCTAAAATTATAGTTAAAAGTCATTTTGTTCCACCTTTTTTTCATGAAGGTGTTAAGAATTTTTCAGCAATGATAGATTTTGCAATCGAGTCTATTTATAGTAAATTTGATACTAATAGACAAGGTATTGATTTTAACTTGACTAGATTAGAATGGCAAGCCCTACAAAAATTAATTAAAAATAAAGAATTAGTAATAAAACCAGCAGATAAGGGCAATAAAGTAGTATTAATGCATTATACTCAGTATGCTGAAATGTGTTGGGAGCATTTAAATGCCAAAGAGACCTATAGTAGATGGGATATTAAAGAATATGAAGAGGCTGTAAAACAATATAATGCTTTACTTCAGAAGGGGCACCGATTAGGTTACTTTTCAAAAGATGATATAACTCATAAATTCAAGACAGATAATTGTGAAATAGCTAAATTTTATTGTTTACCAAAAATACATAAGAATATTGACCATCCTCCAGGTCGTCCTATTGTGTCAGCATGTAATTATTTTTTGCATAACATGGGTATATTTTTGCATAGTTTTCTATATCCATATGTTATTAAGCAGGCATCTTTCATTAAAGACAGCTTTGATTTTTTGGAAAAAAATATTACCAATTACATGGACTAAGGATATGTACTGGTTATCGGCAGATGTAAAAAGTTTGTATACAAGTATCCAACATAGACATGGATCGAAAGCATTAGAAAAATCTTTAGGAGATAGTCCATTATCATTTTACATTGTGGAATTGGCAGAATTCTGCCTTAAGAACAACTATTTTTATTTTGATGGACAATTGTTCCATCAGTTGAGAGGCACAGCTATGGGGGCAGCTTTTGCCCCCATGTATGCAAATATTATGATGCACTTTTTTGAGATAGAATTTCTATATCAAATGGAATTTTTTAAAAAGAATGTAGTAAAATATTATCGTTACATTGACAATTTAATTTTTATTTGTAAAGGGGGAAAACAGTAAGTACATAATTTTATGATAGGCCTACAAGAGAATGAGTTTGATTTGAAGTTTGATGGTTTTCAGTTTGGAAATAAGGTAAATTTTTTAGATATTACTTTAGAGGGAGGTGAGAATGAAAAGATAGTCACTAAAGTGTTTCGTAAATTTGAAGAAAATTTACATTTTTTTGGATGGATATAGTTACCACCCACCGCATCTAATGAAATCTTTACCATATGGTGAATTTATAAGAGTGAAGAGATTGTGCAATAATACAGATGAAGTGGATATAGAATTAGAGAAAACTTCACAGTTATTTGTTAGAAGGGGTTATGATGTAAAGGAAGTAACATTGTCTTTAAATAAGGTTAAAAAAAGTAATGTATGGAAGGTAAATAAGAAATGTAATAATAATTTTTATAGGAATCAAAAATCTAAAGGTTTAGAAAAAATTTACATGGTAATGACTTATGATTTGTTATCAGAAGAAGTTAGTCAGGTAATTAAAATTTACTGGAATTCATTATTCAAATATAAGGATTTGATAGAATTTTTTCCAAAAAATATTATTTTTTCTTATAAGAGAGGTAGGAACCTTAAGGACATGTTGGTCCATGCTGGATTTTCTACCCCCAAAATTAATTTAAAAATGGATGTGAAGTTAATGGAAACTTATCCATGTGGGAAATGTATTTCTTGTCAGTATGTATGTAAAACATTTGATTGTATAAATGGAAGGCATTTTCAGCCCTCTGGTAAATTTTCATATAATACGGAAGTAGTTATATATATGCACTGAGATGTCCATGTGGATTATTTTATATAGGGGAGAGTAAATGTGCTTTCAAAGTAAGGTTGCAAGAACACGTTAGAGATATTAGAAATAAAAAAATAGAAAGCCCCCTTGCAATGAATTTTAAAGATTATCATAGTAGTGATCCAAAGGGTATATTTGCTACTATCTTGGAACACATTGTTTTAGATAAAAGTGATGAAATAGTTAAAAGGAGACTTTTATATAAGGAGACAGTTTTTATATTGAAATTTGACACTATGACACCCAGAGGCATGAATGTAGAATGCAACTGGAGAGTCTTTTTGTAATTAATTGATAAATTGTTTAATTAATATTTTATGGTATAAATATGTGTTGTAATGAATTTGATAGTATTCTCCTTGAAGGCGAAAGCCGAGGCACTAGAGAGAGACTATCCAATAAATAAGTGTTGGTTCCTGTTTTTTGTCGTTACATTCTTGGATGGAGTGTAGTTTGCTACTTCAGTACATTTGTCCATTTGGCATTGCCTAAATAAGACATTATGGGGGTGGATAAAGTTTTAATCAGTATTGAAAAGCCTAGAGAGGACAGGTGCAGACCATCCTTGGCAAAGCAATGTGGTCTGTTAACCATGTCCTACAAAGCTGACAAATATTGGATCCCCTTAGAATGACAGCCAATTGTTGAAAATAATCATTTTTTTTACTTACATCATGGCATCATCATGATAATATGCTGCTCAGTACTAGGCTCATACCAGCTTGAGATACGTAGTCAAAGCTGCATAATGTCTCTCTCTCTCTCTCTCTCTCTCTCTCTCTCACTCTCTCTCTCTCTCTCTCTCCCCCTCTCTCTTTATATAGTCCAGGGAGGTACATTTCAGATCATTTACACTTACATGGACTATGATGGAATCATACTGGTACCTGTGGTGTAATGACTTGAACATGTGCATGATTTGGCGATTCCTGGCTCCAGATAAGCAACTAACTGTTATCTTCTTGTTCAGCCTGGTTACAGGGGCATCAGTATGTCTTACAATGAAATCAGCTATGAGGAGAGTACTGGGAAATGTGTTTGCTTTTCTTAGGGGCATGGTGGTTAGGGCTCCATTTAGACTGACTATATGCATGGTATTGCTTTTTCTGTGTGCTTTTGGGCTTGCTAAGGCATAGCTTTGCCAGGCAGTCTAGGTGATCTTTGTTGTTTAGAAAGATTGATTTTAAATGCCTCAGCATATGTTAGTTTATGTATGTGTTGTGTGCATGGCTTTGACAACTTGATTTGCACTTGAAGGCAAGAATTTAACCTCAAGTGTCATCTGACTTGGAATGCACATTAGACTACGTAATGGATGAATACATATGCAAAATGCTCCATCTGTGTGAAGGCTGGCTGGCTATTTTGAGGCAGTCGACACAAATGTTTGTTTCATTCAGAAGACTTTCACATTCTGCATATGATACTCTGCCCCTTATTTTCTCTACAGTATAGAGAAGTGCAGGCACTTTTCTTTTTCACAACTAAGTCATCACAAAGTTGACCTGATTCATGATCACCTGACCTTCCTGGTCACACTGCAAAGCAAGTGAGATGGTCACACCTCATCAACATTCAGCAATTATTTAGATAGGATAACTATGGAACCATGACTACAAATAAGATTCAGCAGGGAGGAGAGAGATGCATACCAAACATATTCAACATAGTTATAATAATCCACTGTTCTGTCTGGTTAAAAATTAGAAATGTAAATGGTTGTGTGTTCATTTCTACACAATGAACAATTGTGGTCTATGACTGCAAACATTACAAGATCTTGACATAAGTGCGCAGAAACTGGGTGACAAACAACTTCAAAGCTGGAAATGAGTGTGAGAAAAAGTAAACAGCAACCCAATGGATTCACAAATAAAGCTTTCTTATAGCTCAGTCCTACAAATTTAGAGAAACAGCCAGAGGCTAAGCTGAAGACATGGAAGTTGTCCAGACTGAAAGTGCATGAGTTCAAGGAAATACTCAGGGCTCTGGCACCTCAGGAAAAAGAGGAAATATGTAGAATCAAAGAAGAATGGCAGTGTCTCAAAACAGCAGGAGTGAAGACTATAAAACAGATATGTACCCAAGCCAGGTATGCAAATGAGGTAACATAAGAAAAACTGCTGCTGAAATTAGGAAGTCCAGGAAATTATCAAAAGAAAGAAGTGCAGGAAACTGGGAGATAGAAAAGACTAGGCTAAGAAGGAATATTGGTTAGCTAACAAAGAGTGCAGTCACAATAGCAAAGAGGAAGGCATCAGATACACTCTACTGACTTCTGGAAAGTGAGTCAGTGGATAGCATAAAGAAACTCTTATCAGGTTGCAAGGCAAAGACAGAAAGATAAATAAGATACTCAGACACCATTTATAAGGAATGCCAGCGATAACCTGCTCACCAGTCCCCAGGACATCAAAGGCAGATGGAAGGAGTACTTCCAGCAGCTTCTGAATAAAGAAAACCCCACAGTAGCTGTACTGTCCCAGACACAGCCTACGATGAGAGAAGAGGAGGAGCCCACCCTAGAAGAAGTAAGACTAACGCTAAGAAAAATCGTCAGGGAAAGCAGCAGGCTCAGATGAGGTCACAGCAGATATGATAAAGATGGTGGGAGAGTTAGGGGAAAATGTCTCCTGGGAGTACTCACAGCAGTATGGAGAGAATGACATATCACAGATGACTGGAAAATAAGCATTCTAGTGCCAGTGTACAAGAATAAAGGGAACATTTACTACTTTGGGCAGTATAGAGGTGTCAAACTTCTGCATGAAAGAACTGGAGAGAATGTTTGAAAAATTAATGTCCACAGTAGTAGCAAGTAGGATGGGAGATGAGCAGTTCAAATTTGGACCAGGATAGAGCACAACTGATCTGATGTTTGCAGTAAGGCAGATAGTGGAGAAGAAGCTAGAGATGAGAAAACAGTCCAACTAGGCATTTCTAGACTTGGAGAAAGCATATGACAAGGTCCCAAGAAAGCTGATTTGGGCAATCCTGCGATGGTTTGAAGTCCCAGAAACACTAGTAGAATAACATCTCAACTGTCCAGATTTTCGCAGAATGTCCAGATTTTTGGCTCAAAGTTTTGTTCATTCCTCATAAAATTTGTGGCTTTCTGACAAATCACTGGGGGTTGAAGTCACTAAATAATGACAGTCATTTGAGTTTCAGACTTCATATCCTTCAGAAAATGCATGCTAATGGGAAACCTGTTACTCTAGCAACTTTCTTAGTTTATAAGAGCAATATTTAAAATCTGCCTCTATTTTTGGCCTTTTGTTCAACAATTATTTTTGGTTCTGTCCAGATTTCTTGCTGTAAGAGGTTAAGAGGTATAGAATTAGTGCTGGCTATATACATGGACCCAGTGACACAAGTATGAACAGTGATTGGATTCACAGAGGAGTTTCCAGTGGGACTGGGGATACATCATGCTTCATCTCTGAGCCCTCTGTTGTTCATAATGGTGATGGACTACATCAGAAGCATAGCTGGTTCAACATGCGACCTGGGCCAGTACGATGAACTAGTGCCCCACCCCCTTAGTGCTTTAAGTGAAGAGCAAAAAAAAAGCACTTCAATGTAATAAGCCAATTGCTACATTGTAAGCAATCAACATGCAACCTGGGCCAGTACTATGAACTAGTGCCCCACCTCCTCAGCTCTTTAAGTGAAGAGCAAAAAAAAGCACTTCAATGTAATAAGCCGATTGCTACATTGTAAGCGATCAGCTTATTACAGTTAGCTCTATGCCCCCCTCCCAGCATTTCCACTGAAGAGCAAAAAAAATTGACATTCCTTCCACTGGTACACCATCCAGGTAGCCAGACATTTGACATGAACCCCCCTGCCCCAGCCATTCATGTCCCATTTCTGTGACCTGCCCATAATGCTCCTTCAACATATTTGTTGCCATTATTACAGTTTAAACCACACACCGAGCACTATAGCATTCAAGTTTGACCGCAAATGAAATACTGGCTTTTACAAGCTGGTATTGCATTAAAGAAAGATTGGGATCAGCTGCTTGCACCCCCCAACACTTTGTGCTCAGGGCAGTTGCCCCACACATCCCACCCTAGCTACACTACTGGATTACATTATCACACCGGTCAGAGGGGGCAAATCAACAAAGCTACTGTATGTAGACAATGTGGCATTACAAGCAGACTCTTAACAGGAACTTCAGCAAATGATAGGGGACTAGAATGCAAAACTGAAGGCACATGGGATGAAACTGATTTCAAACAAGGCAGTTGTCATGACAGCAAATGGGAGCAATTAGAAGAAGCTGAAATTAAAACAGATGAGAAATTGTGGAACAGGTTATCAGCATGAAGTTATCTGAAAGAGGTGGCAGAGGACAGAAGAAGTCTGAATGAGGAGGTTAAAGCTAGAAACAGAGGGGTTGCAACTAACTGGCACAAAGTTTCAGTGGTAGTGTGTGATAGAAGAATGCCAAAGAAGCTGAAAAGTAAGGTGTATAGAACACTGGTACATCCAGTATATCTGTATGATAAAGAAATCTGGACAGTGAAGGCAGAGTTATTGAGAAAGCTAGAGGTATGGGAGATAACGTGCCTGAGAAGGGTGGTAGGATGCACAGTGTGAGACACATAAAGAAATGATGACATCAGCACCAAAGCCAAACTAGCTCCAATTGCAGAAAAGGTCAAAGACAATAGATTACTGTGGTCTGGACATATGTGCAGGAAAGCAGAAGATGATTTGTTGAAGAAGATTTGGGAGATACTGGAAGAAAGCAAGAGGATATGAGGGGATCCAGCAAATGGCTGGACAGATTGTATGAGAAAAACCCTGTGACAGTCAGGCATGACTGTCAAAGAAGGTAGGGGAGTTGCACTAAATCAAGAGAGAAGGTGACAGTTGCACCACCCCAATCACATGTTGAAAATGAATTAAAGTGGTTGATGTTGATGATGATAAGCCATCGTGTAAACTAATTTTAGCAAGATTAGAAAGTGTGTAAGTTTAGTCATGCTGAAAATGTTGAAGTAGGGTTTGATCCAGGATCGATTAGTGGCTGGGAAAGAAGAGGGTTGGTCAGGGTGGGTAGACTTGGACATTTGATAGCCATTTCACTTACCTCAGAGGAAGGGAGTGGGATTTTCTGGTACAATGTTACTCTCTAGTAGAGGCTGTACAGCAGTGTTAGTGTCCAGCAAAGTGCTTATGTGCACACTGGGAAGAGTGGATATCATTGTGTCATGAACAGCCATGGGAGTGTGCTTATGACATCTTGTATTTTGCTCTGTCCTCTAAGCATATGCTAATAGAAATGTCTGGTTACGCAATGGTACTTCGGCGGCCAGAATTATTTTCTATTGGTATATGCTTGATCTACAGTGGGCACGCTGATTGGACTGTCCAATCAGCGTGCACATTTTTGAATGGCTATGAGCCATTATTGTATAATGAATAATTAACAAGTATTTATGTTTATTCACAGCTGTTTTTATTATTGAACCACACCCAAAGCCTTGTACTTCATCAGTCAATGTTTCTGTTTTTCACACTAATATCACTGTATTCACTTCAACTCAAAATACTATTTCCTCCTTCTTCCTTTTACATTTCATCATGCTAGGGATTTTCCCGGGTACTTAAAACTGTATCTATGGAGCCCACAGGCATTTTTGTTAATGAACTGATAGGTCTGCTGGCTGAATTTCCCTTAGGAATAGTTCACTATCCAGGGCTGTGTGGTGTCACTGAAGTAGGCAGTTGTTTGTTTGGAGAAGTTAAGTGACTATCCATTTCAGCTGGCATAATATTGGAGTCCATCATCCCTCATTTATCTAACAGCATGTGCTGTAGCTGTATCATGCTAGTTGGCTGGATGCAGCTATAATCATCCCATTTCCCAGAGATCCATATTTCTTTGAGAATATATGTGGTCATCATTCATCTGTGAGCATTGGAATGGTCATCCATCCACCTGTGGCTATTGGTCTGGTCATCCATCCATCAGCAGGCATTGTCAGATCACCTCTTCATTTACATTTGCACATCTGGAGATCAATTTTAAATTCATCAACAACATTGTCAATGTTTGCTCAATACCCAGTCTGTGGCAATTCAAAGCACACCATCACACAAACTTGGCAATGCATGAATGTTCCCTCATGACCCATGAATTTTCACTAGCCTTGAAGCAATAACAGTGTCCTTTCAGTGCTGAACTTTCATGTGACAAAATGACACCACCACCACCTTTAAGGCAATGCATCAGATTTCTGCTGCCCCTTTCGATAGCCAAAAGGTGTATTTGCATTTCTCTCTCATTCCCATGTTAGCTCATTCTGGTAAAATATAAGCTTGTTCAATAAAAAACTAATAGCAGTGATCCACAGTATCAATGTGGACCTCAAGTGCTCTAGTTTCTCCAGGGCTTGGGTCCTTACTGGTCAATCTGATGACTCATTCAGTCCACATACACTATTTTTTGATGTGTCTTACAAGATGATAATTTGAGTATCCATTCTGAGGCACACAATGATAGCTTTACTTGGATACACATGGTTAAGCCCAGTATCTGTGTTTTGTCATTATATGCTAATAGCATCTCAGCAGCATGGAACTTCAGCACTGCCCTTGATTTCTTCAGTGTTATGTGCAAAATTAGTTATTTGCAGTCGATAATGGAAATGATAGATAATGCTGTCCCAGATTTTAATTCAATTTTTCACCTCATCTGAGTGGTATCTGTGGTTACCAATAAACGTTGAAAGTCCTGTTTAGTTACTTTTTATACTTGTGATGTATTTCTTTCTTTTATTTGTTTTTTTTTAGCGGGGGGGTCTCTCACAGTTGGCAGCCATCAGTCATGTCCTGGAGACCTCCTCTGTCCTCAACTCTATGACACCCGTAGAACTAATCTGGCTTACCCCTCACAGATAGGAGCAGGGAAATCCTTAATGTAAATATCTGGATGGTGGACAGAGAGGAGATAAGGGAACCCAATATGATGCCATCGTGACAGCTGTAAAGTGTTTTTTAACACAACTTTATTAAAGTCATTATTTTTCAAACAACATGTATTCAAAGTCATTCTCAGTATCATATTGCTACCATATATCTAACTGAATTTGCATAGTCACTTTTTCATAAACTTTTCAGCATTTGAAACTATTGAGTTTTTTCCATTTATTACTCTATTATTTTATACCATTTTTATTTCTCCAGATATTCCTTTCTTTACCAGCACTCTGGATCCCACTGTGAAGGTAATGGTCTCATACATTCCATTTAAGGGTATTGATATTGGGCAGGATTCACGACACCTCCGTGTAAGAGTTAATATGTCTTACACGGAGGCTGCAGTCTAACAGTATGACGTCAGCATGCCATGCATATTCATGAGGGCATGCTGAATCATACCCTAGGCTAACACGGACCGTGTAGGAAAGTAGGGGGCATGTCCGAATGCCAAGTTCTGCAAAGGGACACGCTCCCAGAAGAGTCAGAGTCCTGAAAGTAAACTCCCATGAGCGAGTCCGCGGAAATGTCAAGGAACACAACACCACACATGCCCCACAGACTATAAACCCAACTGTAATGTAAAACGTAAAAATAACAGTTTAATTTTTTTTTTTTAATTTCCAAAATTTTGGCCCGTGGTTGCGCTCGTTTGTGTGGGTATGCCCTCCGCTCAGCCACAGTTAGCAGACAGTGAAAAGCATATAAGATCTAAATATGCAAATTAAGCCAAGTAGCAATAGCGTAGTGAATCCATTGGGTTGCTGTTTACTTTTTCTCACACTCATTTCCAGCTTTGAAGTTGTTTGTCACCCAGTTTCTGAGTACTTATGTCAAGATTATGTCATCTTGAGACGTTGACCAAAGAGGAGGTAGTCACGGTTCAAGCCCCCACAACATCATTCTCTATTTTTAGTTAAATAAGCATGAAACAATCCCCTGACATATATATATATATATATATATATATATATATATATATATATATATTTAAAACTATAATTTAAGTAAAATGTAATGAAATGGGCCATGTATTTTTGAATAAATCCGACACAATGAAATATAAAAAAAAGATTATGTGCCCATAGCTGAGCAAGGCTTCAAGAAGCCTAATATGAGTGCCCATAGGTGAGCAGTGCTGTAACAAGCTTAATATGACTGCCCTCAGGTGAGCAGCAGTTTAACAGGTGTAATATGAGTGCCCGGATTTAAGCAGCACTTTAACACACTTAAAATGAGTGCCTGTAGTTGAGCAACGCTTCACACAGCGTAATATGAATGCTCATAGCCAAATAACGCGTTACCCAGCGTAAGCCATTTGCGCGGAGCTGCGCACCGTGCCAACCAGCTTACCGGTGAGCAACATTGAGCAAGCTGTATCAAAGCCGCCTTTACACAGACACACCTCCTAGCCTGTCTAGACAGTAGTAAAATAAAAAAAAAAAACAATGCCCAGGCTTGAACCCAGGATACTATGCACCATAGTCAAAGTACTGAACCACTAAGCCATGACAGTTGTACTGAGAAATGCAGTATTAGCATATATATAGGAATGAATGGAAATAGAAGCATGACAAAGCAGGTTTATTTAAGCTGATAAATATCCAAAATGGCCAATCACAGATAAGTGCGGGAAAACGGGCATATATAAGCCCCATAGGCGGGAATACGCAGCATAACTGATTGTGGTACCCATTTGCAGTCAGGATGGCAGGTGCAGGAGAGGGAAGTCGCTTTAGGTGGGGTGTTGAGGAGCCAAAATATATGGTTTGTCTCCTAGTCCATAATCATGAGGCACAACTCATGCAGGGCCAGGTTCACTGGGGTGCATACAAGGCAGAGGCGTGGAACCAGTTGGCACATGATCTCACCAGTGCCACAGGTATTCCAAGGACTGGTGAACAGGTCCGTCACCACCATGCAGACCTGAAGAGACGTAAGCAGGACCAACTGAACCGTTGGATCCAGGAGGCCCGGCAAATGCCCAACGCCCCACTACTGAGTAAGTATCCATGTAATTAAGTATGTAAGAAATTATCCTAGCCTATAGTATGGAGATGTATGTTCCAATATTACATCATTTATATTACAGCTGCAGGTGTCCATTCCATGAATCAGCGAGCCTATGCTGATAGGCTGGTGAGGTTGCGCCACCAGGCAGTTTAGTAATTATTTTGCTGGAATTGTTATAGAATATAAGTGAGACAGCTTGTAAAAGAGTTCAGTGTTGTTACATATTAATAAAGTTCAAATAAGCCTAGAAGAAAGATTCTGCTAGTACTGTAAGATTAGATAAGTGTTGCAGCCTGTAATCCAGAAATAAACATTAAACAAGTCTCAAATAGAGAGTTTCCACCTGTATTGTAATATCAGATAACTGCTTCAGCCTGAAAATGAGTGGTAATCAATCAACAAAGGATAGACATGTGTCAAATACATCCCTTTTAAAATCTGCCATATGAAATAAGTGAGTCAGTTGGAAAGGATTGTTGTAACCCAGTAAGAAATGTTAATAATGCCTAGAATTAAGTACCATCCTGAAATGTAAAAATAAAACAAGTGAGAGTGTGAGAAAGAGGGTATGAATCTACCAAGAAAGCTGTAATAAGTCTGGAATAAAGTTATACTGCAGTGAGTACATAATGAAACGAATGAGACAGCCACAACCAAAGAGTGAAATGTGTGTAATAAAGTACTCAACCTGGAATGTGTCTGTCCCACAATTTGGATATGTTGCTGTACCCTTGCAATATGGAGATAGCATGGTTGTATGAAATACTGAACATCCACAGTTGTCTAGAGCCATATAAATCAAATGTAGCAGGATGCTGTACCCGAACACAGCCAAATATGAACATGTATGAATAAAAATGGAATGTATATTAATGTAGCAGTAACATTCCCATCACCAACATTCCTAAGGTTGCATATAGGAAACTGTACTAATACATGTAGGGGATATATATCTGCACCTACTAGGAATGTACAGCATATGTATAGGTAGTTTAAGTTGTTAATGTAATATTTCGTCACCCTACCTTATTTTCACAAATGATGCCATTCCATGCCAAACTCGGTATGTGTATACACAATTAATTCCCATGGACATTTGTCCTGTTGGTTCATACATATCTGCATGTACGTTGATGCATGTACCCTGTTCACATATCCAAACCTGATGGCCTGTTGCCACCAATCAAACCTGCATGCTGTTGGAATGTGTACTGTTGTTCTAAATATGCACGTGTTATGCTTGCTGTTCAATGTTCGGAATTCATGGGTGTTTGGTTAATGGGAATACTGATGCATGCTGTTACAACTAATTTTGAATGGTGTTGTTTGTTACTAATCCAAAATGTCATAAAATACTGATAAACATAGGACAACAGGGAAGGTGGGTTCCAGCGGACCCACCTCTCCCACCTCAGCTGGCGAGTGCACCTGACACCAGTGCCCAGGCTGGAACCTCCTCCGGTGGCCCTGTGCCACCTTTGGGTGGAAGCGCTGCAGGAGATGGGGCTCATCCCCCCTCTGCAAGCGTGGCCGGAGAAGAACGTCCACTCACCCTCCATAGTGTCTGGTCTGTGGTGTGTAGCGAGATCAAGCGTTCTGTGCTTGATCCCCTACGCCAGCTTGAGGTGAGGGTGGCGCAACTCACGGGTGTGCCTGCCCATCCTATACAGCCCCCAGTACAGCCCCGTCCTGGGCAGTGAAGGTGCAGTGGTAACTGCCCATGGGTGGGGATCTCAGTTCCACTGTTGCCATCTGTGGGCTCATGGGCTCACGATATCCAAACATCCATCCCCGTCAATTGTGTTTCCCCCCCACATGTGTCATACTCCGCCCCTGTATGCATCTTGTTTGTCTTGTCTGTTAACCTCCCCAACCTTCCTCCTCAAATATACCTAATTCCTGTACCTCACATTCCACTCTCACCTGAAAAAAAAAAAAAAAAAGGGCACTCTGTTCCCACAAAAAAATTACGCCCCATACATAGCTGCCCATTTTGCAGACATGTCTGCTGGACATGTCAACTGATAATTAAAATTGGCTGTACAACATATTTTGTTGTCCTCACCCCTCTCTCAGGGGTGGAAGGTTTCAAATTTCACACCAAATTACACACATATGCACAGCTGTTGCTGATAAAGAAATGGGCAGCTATGGGCCTTCCCTACATCCTTCCTGCAAATCCCGAGCTTGTTTTTCTACTGTCCTACCCTCTTTGTGCCCCCTTTTTCACCACTTTCCTATCTCCCCATTTTCTTTTCTTTAAAAGAAATTAGCGTGGGTGTTAGCGAGAGTAAGCACTTTTAAGCAGTAGTCAGTGGGTGTGCGCTTGTGTGTGCTTAGCTAGTGTGCGTAGCGACTGTGCGCATGCGTGAGCATCGCGCAAACCAGCGCAAACCACTTACAACTGCTTAAAAGTGCCTTAGTCACTCTGTATGACAAGGCCTGTAGTCTGCTCATCAGCAAAATAAAATACCCCTGTCAGTCTCGAACCCCGGACCTTGGAAACACTAGTCTGCATGAATTACCACTGAGCCACGTCAGATATACAAGAACATGGTGCTGAAAGAAATATATCATGAAATACAAGGAGTGAATATAAAGAGGATATAGGAAGGCCATTACACAAAGCTTGTTCCCTGTATGTTTAGTGGCAATTCTTGTTGAATTGCATTACATGAGTGTGATAAGAGAAACAGCCATGCTAGTAGGTAATAATGTTACAGTAGCACCTTACAAACCACACACGGTATCAGAGCAGGATAAACACCACCATATTTGAATAGGTATGAGGCCAGACATCACAATTGTGACTGATTTACAGAGATGTCCTTGATTTGTCAAAAAATGTTACCTGTGCCCCACTGACTCCCTGTGAAATGTACTAACAGTAGGCAGAAAGGTGGGGAATCCCACGTAATGTTCACCATCAATAAGTTAAAGTAGACACTACTTGCATGTCAGAAATGGTGTAGTAATACATATGCTCAAAACACACACACAGTCCCCACAGTCACAACTGCAGAATATCTGAAATATATCACGGGTGTATCCCACTGATATGTACCTTTCCCTGAGGCTGCTCAAATATATACCTGAGAGTATCTGAGGCCTGCAAGTGTCAGAAACACACCGGCATATCAGCCTGTCTGCTGTTACACACTCTGCAAATAGCTGTAGAATTACTTCCACAAGCACACCCTCATGTAGGAGTACAACACAGAAATATCAAAGGATGTAGCCATCTAACAAACTAAGGACAGTATAGCAGTTTACAAGCACTGCATGTGCCTGATATTCATAACTATTAGTACAAAATACAAGGCCCTACTACTGCTCAGCAGCAAAATAAGATACCCTTGTAAGTGTCAAACCCCAGACCTTGGCCTCACCAGACTGCATGCAGTGCCACCAAACCACAGCAAACATATAAGAATAAGAAATATATCATGCATTACAAGGAGTGAATGTAAATGGAAAATAGGAAAGCCATAGCAACACATTCCAGTAAAGAGAAATATCAGGCCTTCAAGGAGTGAATGTAAAGGGAAAATAGTGAAGCCATAGCAACACATTGCAAGAGCTACAGCTGTATAGCAGTTAATCCACAAGTCCCACAGGAAAGTACATATTCCCATGTAAACAGTGTTAGCATTAGCAGGTGTGAGTTAACATACACACTGAGAAGAATGAACTGGAAGAAGCAACAGTCAGGTTTCAGTACAACATGCATTTCAGTGGCTACAACACAGCCTTAGATATGAGAGACATACCAACCTTCTGACTGACACAGCAGTGTCCACAGCAAACCAGCATGGTCCCCACCTTGCAAAACTGAAAGGCCTACGCCTACCTAACCTAACATTTTATAGCAGTGTCCTGAAATCACAGTGAGAACTGCAATTACCACACAGCAGGCTGCATGCAATTAGTAAATGCTGGCCACCAATTGGTGCAGAGGCCATCACATGCACATGTGCAGATACCTACAAAAGCAGCCTGTACTGCCAGTCCACACATGCAATAATATCATTGCAGCAACTGGAGGGAGAGAGAGAGAGAGAGAGAGAGAGAGATAGACAGACAGACAGAGACAGAGACCCCCCCCCAAAAAAAAGAAAAAAAGCAAGGCAGCAAGCAAGCTGGCAAGCAAGCCAGCCATCCAGGCAGCCTGCCAGCCAGCCAACCAGGCAGCCAGGCATCCAGCCAGCCAGCCAGCCAAACGAAAAAAGCTGTTAGAGACAAAGGTAATGTAAACTACATAATCTAATAATCTACATACTGTGAACCCTCCATATGTGTCAGCAGTCTGTATCTATATGTATATGAAGATGTGCGTAGGGCAAGGGACATACTGCAACTGTTAGCGAAGGCTGGACATACATATGTAGTTGAAGGTATGAAGGTTGCTATATGCACATATCAATGTAGGTTGTAGTGTGTGGCATTGAAAACAGCATGCAGTGCAGGTATATGTCATGTGGTGGTGAACTTCTGTGGGACTGAGCCAGTGAGGCCTGCTACAGCTATACGGCCTGAGGACAGCATAATGCATTCTGCACAACACTGTGCAATATCATTACAGAATGGTATGTCTCACAACTGTTACAGAAGTGACATCCCCACCATGAAAGGTGGGCATTCTATGTGCCAAGATGTGCATGTAGTTGTACAGCAATGTATGTTTATAAGTATGTGTGTGTGTATGTGTATGTATATATATATATATATATATATATATATATATATATATATATATATATATGTATATGTACATAGAGAGGTATGTATAGATAGATAGACATATATAGATAGATAGATAGAATATGTATATACATATAGATGTAATAGACACATACATATATAGATATATATGGATACATACACATATACAGATAGATATGAATGTCTATAGATATGTATGTATATGAATATATCTATCTATCTATATAGATATATATATATATATATATATATATATATATATATATATATATACACACATATATATATATATATATATAGAGAGAGAGAGAGAGAGGGGGACATGGGGCAGATGAATTGCAACAGCTGCCTGGTGACCAAGGCATGGACTGAACACCAGTGTGGATACAGGAGTACCATACCCCATTCCAAAACACTTTAACCACTAACTACCACATAGGTGGTTGCCTGCCTACTACTGGAGGTGTCAGAAGCGAACATGGGAAACAAGTGTACAATAGCCTCCCCTTTGATATCCACAAATATGCCATACCCTGGACTAAACCACCCAGCATTAACAAACAAGGCTCCTCATTAGTAGATGTCAGACATACACCTGATGAATGTTATGGAGATAAGTAATATGCCATGTGAGTCACCTCTGTGTCACTGTTTGACAGGAGCAAGTACAATCACATTACATGTGTCCCAAGTGGCAGGGTAGCATAAGGCTATGCTGCCATAGGCCCAGGGCCAATAGCATAGTACCTACCTATGACACAATGCACACACACATGTACTCAGTGCAATACCAACTATGTGAGGTGGAATGAGTGTGACACTGACTGTGTGCAAGGTCTGTAATGGTGTGATTGCTCAGCATGACTTTGTGTCAGAGAAAGATGTGTCAGTTATTGGGATACTAACATACTAGATTGCCATATGTTGTGCAGTAGTTCCCTGTGTATGACTGCAGTGTAGGTAGGGGTATGGCAGCAAAGACTAGGGTGGATTACCAGTGAAACTGTATATGTGCATTGCATGCATTGCATGGGATGACAATATTCTCCATCCAGTAGCTTGATACATACCTCCAGTGTGAGGTTGTGCAGTGTACCTCAAACAGTGTGCCGAGTGCTGGTGTATACTAGTTTGTTGTATTGAATGTGGCAGGCACTGTCACACAGTTTTAGGCTGAGTACTGATATGTGGTAATGTACATGTGTATCCCCTGATAGACAGACAGATGCTATATATGGCAGTTCAGTGATATCAGTACAGTAGAGTATTACGTGTGCCATATGACTTGCTCACATATTTATCTTTTCCTTCCAGGGCGATGGTGCATCACCGCAACCCGTGTTATTCAGCTGCAGAGGATGAGGAGATACACCAGAGCCTGGTGCGGGATTTCAATACACTGTTTTTCAGGACCAGCCAGAACCAGCAGGAGAGGGCTGCACTGTGGCAAGACCTTGTCCGTCGGGTAAATGACATAGGCATGCATAACAGGACATATGAGCAGGTACGCCATCACTGCAGTGACTTAATTAGAAATGTCCTTCAGCGTGCGTCTGATATCCACAGACAACAGCTTGCCACAGGTGGTGGGGTACCTATCCACCCCCCCTCACCAGAGTGGAGGAGCTACTCCTAAGTGTTGTGGCTCCAGGCCAACAACAACAACATCCACAGACATGTGTCATGATGGAGGCCGGAGCCACCCAGCATGTGGACATGGAGTGTGCAGGTAACATGCCATATCTGTAGTTGACTGTTCTCTGCACTGGTAGTTTATGCATGTGTGAGATGTGTACTGTGTGTGTAGCTGTTATCCTGCCTATTCTTGTGCAAGATTGATATTCTGAATATCATCACTACACCTGTGAAAGCCAACTGTTGTACTACTGTACTGTAGCATACTCACAGTATCAATGGCACAGTTGTAGCCACTGACAATAACTCTCTTATTTGTGCAGGTCCCTCTGGAGTAACAGCAATGCAGCCAATCCATGCTGGTGACTGTGTAATAACAATACTATTAATAGTAATAATAATATTAATACTAATAATACCCTCAAACAGTATTGTGTATGTGTTGGATTGCAGGTGTGTGTGCGTTTGTATCCGCTGTACTGAGGAGTGTGCATGTGTGCCTTTGTGCATGTGTGCATGAGTGCATGTGTGCCCGTGTGCATGTGTGCATGTGTGCCCGTGTGCATGTGTGCATGTGTGCATGTGTGCCCGTGTGCATGTGTGCATGTGTGCCTTTGTGCATGTGTGCATGTGTGCCCGTGTGCATGTGTGCCTTTGTGCATGTGTGCATGTGTGCATGTGTGCCCATGTGCATGTGTGCATGTGTGCCTTTGTGCATGTGTGCATGTGTGCCCGTGTGCATGTGTGCCCGTGTGCATGTGTGGTAACATTGTGTACACATTGTAAACTGTATTTCCTGTCTTCCTCTCACAGGTTCTAGTGTTGCTCTGTTGGCGTGCAGCAGGGAACCTGAAGCCACTGCTGGTGATAGTGATAATGATGATACATGTGTAATGACACAGGGAGGTGTGACAGGGTCTGTTGTTGGTCAGCCAATCGACAGTACACAGCAGTCAACCCCATCAATGCGCACAGTCATCCTGCCGATACATCCATTATCGCCAATGTCCTTAGCTGAGGGACAGCATACAGTGGGCATTGAAAAGGGTAATGTGGTATCAGTGGCACATGCATCCCCTCACAGCAGCCATGGCCAGAGTCCTGACATGGTACCACACAGGCAGATGTCCAGGGGTTCTTGTGGGAGCATCCGTGGTCAGACTGCCCCTGTCAGACGTGCCCACAGAGGTCTTTCAACCTCAGCTATGTTCCGGGCTGTAATGCAGGCACAGGCACGTATGGAACGGTACACCAGACAGGGTCTAAGGGAGCTTAGAGCACATCTCACTGCTATGAATGACACTATGCGTGACGTTGCGGCTGCCATCCGTACTGTCGGCGAGGTCATTGATAGACGTTGGGGGGACACATTAGATCTGTTCCACAACTACATGTCCATGAGCCAGGGCAATGTAGTATGGTTGAGGCGTTGACGTGGACGTATGCCAGCAACATCAGCAGCTGGCAGTCGTTGCGGACGACAGCAAACCCGCAGCCGCTCCCATAGTGCCAGTACCAGCCCCAGCAATTCTGGGTCTGTGCTGTCATCAGACCGTCCTAGAAGACCACGTGCACGTGGCTCTGGACAGTCCCAGCAGGGACATGTGTCCAGTCAGCAACCCACTGCTTCTGATGACAGTACCCAGTCTGGCTTAGTACCTGATACTGTCCGTAGCACTCCTGCCAGGCACAGGTACCGTGTCCGTGGCCAGAGACAGTGATCTGTATGACCTGGCAGGTACAGTCTGTGGCTGCCCACAAACACCCGTATATGGCAGCCATGTGGTGGAACTGTGTGCATGCATGCACACATGCATAATGCTAACACCTAGGGCTAACACATACACACACACACCGCATCAACATTGCCCCATGTTGTACTGTTGTCCCTCACTAACACACACACATATACATGTCGATTGGATGTGTCAATGGCAGACTCTGGCAAACCAAGTACACACCCTGTGCATATGATGAAACTGTGCCACCTCCTGCAATCTGTAACATTGATGCAGGAACAGGATAGCACGGTGCTGATGCACAGGGTGACTACATAGCACTGTAGTAATATCATCATGTTGTTAACAGTACAGTGTGATGATATCATTGTAGGTATATCCCAGCATGCCTGATGCATTAACACTATGATTGTCATTGTAGTTTTTTATACACCAGTGTTAATTCCAAAAGTGTAATGTCTGCACATGTGCCACATGGCAGTTGTGTGTACCTGTGCCTGCATGTGTTGTGGACTGGACAGTACATGTGTGATGTTTGCAGCACACAGTTGCAGGTGTACATTTGTGAACAAAGTGGAGTTGCATTCTCTGCATGTAGATGCGTAGTGCACACATGGCAAGGGTGACATGCACCATGTGACACAGTAGTCATACATTGTAGTTCATATTGGTGGCCACTTTGTGTTGTACTACACATATGTCTCACCTGGGGTCACATGTATGTATGACATGGTTTGACAGTATGCTGTGGGTCATACGGTTTACCAATGTCAATGGTTTGCATTCTGGTGGTAAGGCTCAAAACACAAACCCACCTACATAGGTATCACAAGGGAAAAGAAACTGGAAGTAATGATACTCAATGCCAGACATCTAAACCGCAAGATGCATGCAGTCCAAACTCTACTCAGCATGGAGAATGTTGATATCTGTGCAGTAACAGAAACCTGGTTCAAGGCTCCCAAGAGCACCCTAGCACTACCAGGTTACACCTCATACCATGCTTTACAGCCCCAAAACATGGAGCTAACTATGAAAGGGGGTGAGTATCAATAATTGTCAAGGATACCCACACCCCCAGGTTGGTGCCACAGCATGAAGCATCACAGACTATCCACGTGCAACTAACAGTGGGTAAAACTGCCTTCCAGTTCATAGCCAGCTACAGGCTACCCTCCTAAACCCAGGAACCCCACTTGGCCTACTTAAGAACACATAAATATATGAAGGTCTCTCCAAACAACATTATATTGGGCAACTTCATCTACCCACACATAGACTGGGAGCATTACTGTAGCTCCAACACCCTAGGCCAAAGGTTCCTAGAATTCATAAACTCAAATGCTATGGAACAACTTGTTACCACTCCCACAAGAGGGGAAAACATACTGCACCTGATCATCACCAACATGGGGACTCTATGCTCCAGACCAGAAGTGTATCCCTCACTGGTAAGATCAGACCATAGAGTAATCTCACTATATATTCACATACCAACCCCAGCCCCTGCCCAGAAAACCACAGTGAAAAAGTTGTCTAAAGCAAATTCCACACACCTCAAAACCGAGACAGAGGTGGAATTCTTCAAAGCCCCCAGGCCTGTGGAAAATACAGCCCACACTGCTGAATCCTTTATAAACGCATTCTATGAACACCTTCAGGAATGCACAGATCATGCAATTCCAAATATAACCAAGACCCAATCCTCCAAAGACAGGCGTCCTTTCTGGTGGACCCCAGCCACATAACAGAAAACAATAGAAGGAGGTAGCTACTACATGATCGAGCAATATCCCACAAAGGGAAGGCATCTCTGATCAGTATTTGGAACAAAATATGGGCACTCATAAAATCGTCTAAGGCCAGCTTCAAGAGAATCATTGCACAAGACACTAAGGATAATCACAAGGCTTTCTTTAGTTATGTTTGGAATCTGGGTGGGAATTCCCAGATATGCTCAGAAGTAGTCCTAAATGACAAAGAATACACGTAAGCCACATACATTGCCAACAGCATTGCTGACAGGTTCAGCACAAACGTCTCACTTCTGTGTCACTGTTACACAGAGGCAGAGTATACTAACCTGGAAAAAGGCCATAGCAAAATTCATTTAAAATGGGTGGCGAAAGCCAAACACAGTCTGGCTAGGCTTATAACTGCCCTAGGGCAGATAGCTTAGTATGAACCTATAAACCTATTACATGATGTATCCTCAACTGATACACAGATGTAGGAAACCCAGTGTCAGTGATATCCCTGCAGTACTACACTATACCATGTAGCCATTCTTACTGAGCCCCACACATCCCTGGGAAGAATACTGTTTGCCATATAGCAGTCTCACGTACATGCCAACACACTAGGGATATGTTCATCCATGACTGGAAATGCATACAGTGGCCTACAATGCATTCTGCACGACACACATGACCACCACAAGAGTATCATACAGACAGATACCTGTTGTCCAAGCCATGCTCTATTACTGTAACACAACTGTAACTTTGTCATCAGCATGTACTTAACATAGTATTCCAATAGTACCATGTAGGTGGCAGCACCCATCATGTAGAAAGGGTAATGGTGTGTACATATGGACAAGTGTTTTCTTGTCTATCCTGTGATATTCACATTTCCAAAGGTATTGTGCAGTCCCTTGGTGTATCGCCTAAGCAAGAAGGTGTCTTTATGCATATCAGCAACAGTTGCCATACACCTACACTGGATGTCCATTACTCACAGACTTTGCTGTGTTATAACATGTGTTACATATACTCCAGACATGAACCCTCACCCACATTAATATATCACAGCTCTCATGACTGTGTGTCACCCAGTTGGCCTAGGACACAGATCACTGCAGTAGTCTGCATTGTCATCAACATGCATGTATGGCGTACGGTCTGGGAATCTGCAGCACATGCTGGCAAAGGTAACAACTGTATTCATATGAGGCAGGCTTCACACATAGGAACTATAGAAGGTCGCAGGTACATATATGTATGTGGCACATACATACCTGATGTGTGCATTGAAATTACTGTTATAATTATATGTCACACAATAATAAAAGCAAAACCCACCACACATTGACAAACACACACATGGCTTTTGCAGGATTCAAACCCCTACCTAACTATGTTATGACACTTGAGAGAGACGCATTAGCGCAGCGCACTATTCGCATTACTGGGTGGTTTTTCTTCTCCTGCTGTACTTATAGGGTGCTGACATCATCAGTCTTTATAAAGAGGAATGTACATCATGTAGTGTGTTATTCCAGTTGTCAAAAGGGACATTTCTTTCAAAGAGAATTGTATATATGCACACACCCTGCCCCCCCCCAACACATACACACTGAGCATTTGGAGGATTCAAACCCCTACCTAACTATGTTATGACACTTGAGAGAGACACATTAGCGCAGCGGGCTATTCGCATTACTGGGGGGGTTTTCTTCTCCTGCTGTACTTATAGGGTGCTGACATCATCAGTCTTTACAAAGAGGAATGTACATCATGTAGTGTGTTATTCCAGTTGTCAAAAGGGACATTCCTTTCAAAGAGAATTGCACACATCCTGCCCTCCCCCAATACACACACACTGAGCATTTGCAGGATTCAAACCCCTACCTAACTATGTTATGACACTTGAGACGCATTAGCAGAGCACGCTAGTCACATTACTAGGTGGCTTTTCTTCTCCTGCAGTATTTATAGGGTGCTGACATCAGTTTATACAAAGAGGTATGTACATCTATTACTATCCCTCAGTATGGGGGATAACAATATATATGCATTAACAGATGCCTAGTTCAGGGTCACATATGCACATCAGCACTGCCTGGTTATGTTTTATACCATGCTTCGTGAACACAGGACTTATAACACACAACACAACCAGGGGGGTGTATCCATATACATCAAAGATACACACACCTCTGGGTTGTTACCACTGCACTAAGCATGACAGGCCATACATATACAACTACCATTGTGCAAAACTGCCTTTTGGTTTGGTTTGTAGTTCAGACCACCCCTCATATCCAGGAACCACGCTTGGCTTCCCTGGGAACAGTGTAGGATATGAAGGTGTTCACATACGCCATTACAGTGGTTAACTTCAGGTACAGGAATATTGACTGGGGGAACTACTCAGGCCTCAACAACATCACCCTACAGCCACTACAATTTGTGAATCCATGTGCTATGACAAAACCAGTCACCACAGCCACAAGGGGGAATACATATTGGACCTGATCATCACCAACATGGGGACTCTATGTTCCACACCAGAGGTAGACCACCATTGTTAAGATCTGACCATAACCAACTTTTCCTGGACGTCCATATCCCATCCCCACCCCCAGGCAAGGAAATCACTGCTAACAAAGTATTTCTCAAAAGCAGACTTTGCATGTGAAGACTGGGGTGGAATACTTCAAAGGCCCTGTGCTGGAGGATTATACAGCCCAATCTGCAGAATCCTTTACAAATGCATTCTATGAGCACCTGCAGGTTTTCATTGATCATGCTATCCCAAATAAAACCAAGACTCCACAACAGGAGACCTGTCTGGTTGACACCAGCCATATATAAGCTGTACAACAGGAAGAGGGAGCTAATACATAACAGACCAATATCTGACAGAGGGAGGACATCTCTGAACAGTATTGGCAAGACACTTCAATCCCTCAAAATCATCACTTGCAGGTTTTGACAGTGAAATTGCCCAGACACTACAGATAAGGCTCCCCTCAGTCTGGAATTGAATCCCAATTAATGTTAGACATAGCCCTCGCCAACACTCTTCCAGCAAACTCCAGCCACATGGATGTGACATTGCAAATTCAACCCCTGGGATCTCCACTGTGTCCCTGCTTGATGGAGGCACAGCAAACTAGCCTTAAAAGGTGCCTTCTGTGACCTACTTTACAGAGGCACAGTAGGCTACTGTACTGGGGAGGCAGATGCCAAATACACTCTGGCTAGGCTTATGTATTCCCTAGGGCAAACAGCCTAGTATCGACCTCTGCACCCATATGTTTATGTTTGGGATGCACAATATTTGTTGCTGATAAACTGTTTGCAGGTCTTTATTGCCATAGCTTTCCCTGTTTCTATGAACAACTTGTGTATCTGTGGAAGATGTTTGATCATGGCAGGGTTCCAGTATATTACTTATGTCTCTGTTGTCATTTAACTGTGTGCACTGGGCAGATTGCTGTATTGTGGGAGGTTCCTGGCTTAACACATACAAATGCCAGATATGTGTGGCCGACTGCTATACTGAGACATGGCCTAAGTGTGTGAGCATGCCCAGTTCAGGCTTTCCATGGTTTGTTGCCTGACATAAGTCTCATTTATCAAAGTGTGTGAGCATGCCCAGTGTGACCTTTCCATATGTTGAGATCTGAGGTCCACTACATTTGTGGTTGTGTGTGAACTTGAACAATATTTGACATTTATAGTGTGTGTGTTGGAAGTAATGTTGTGTTCTTACTGCCCATCTGCTTTGTGTCTGAACCCAACAGGGATTATGCTGTGCCTGCAGGGTTTCCATGGGACAGTTTGCATACACTTGTCAACATTCTTTCATACTGACCAAACACTGTAATATTGTCATAGTGTAGTGGTTCAGTCCTTTCACTCTGGTGCACAGTATCCTGGGTTTGTGTCCCATCACTGCTTTAAATATTCATACTGAGCACACCAGACTAAGGTATGACCATGTTGCATTTTGTTCAGCTATGGCCTACTTAAACCAGGCTTGTCCAACATTACTAGTGTATTCTGCAACTTGGGTGGACATTGACAAACACTAGGCTATGTGCCTAGGGCATTTCTAATCCTAGTCAGAGTGTGTTTGTCCTTCAACACACATTTTAACTGGAGTTTGCCATGACATTTTTCAAGGTTAGTATACTGTGCCTCTGTCTAACTGTGACATAAAAGTGATACCCAGGGTAAACCTACAATCTCCCATCCACTCATCAAGATTCCTCTTGAAGAGAGTCAATGAGGGACTCTCTGGCTAACCTGGACTGTGAATTTACTCAAGAGTGGAGGGAGCTTCTGGGTTATGGATCAATCACTACAGCATGTCCTATTTATTTCAGTGCTGAGGTTCAGGTCTCTCATGTGCATAGCTCAATGGGATTCAGATTTTACAAGATGCAGCATGTGCATTGATTCCAGGTTGGACATGGCTTTATACATCAGGCACAGATTGCCTCTGGGTAGGCAGTATGCCACTGTGTGGAGCTGCAGTTTGTTTAATCAGGTAGCACATGACATCTGTTAGAGCCCTTTCATCCTCCTGGTGAGGTACTTTTGGGGTCTTTCCAGTTGCTGGAGGTGTCAGCTAAGGTACATCCCACAAGGGGCATTGTACTCAATTGTGAGCCTGATGAAGGATGACTGAAGATGCATGATGACCTCCCCTGATCTAGATGTGAATACCTTCATGATTAGGTGGGTATATGAAATGTTTTATAGCAACTATGGCCACATGGTTGAAAAATGCAAGATTTCTATCAACTTGTGTCCCCAGGTCTCTTATTACTTCTTCTGTACTTAATGGGTTACCACCTATGTGGTAATTGGTGGGCACTTACTGTTTTTCCAAAGGGGATGACTATACACTTTTTTTGCGTTTAGCTTGATGACATGGCTCTGGCACCAGTTGTCTGTTTCTATGAGGCCCTTTTGTAGGATGCTTGTGTCAGCTGGAGGGTCAGATATGGCACCTAGTTTGTAGTCATCTGCAAACTTGTTCAGACACAGTCCTTCCATGTTGGCCTGTACCTCCGAGAAATATATACCAAACAAGGGGGGGTCCCAGGACCGAGCCTTGTGGGATGCCAGTTGTAGCTGGTTTGGACTCTGACATGGCTCCAGCATTTCTGACCATGTCAGTTCTGTCCTTGAGCCAGTTTGCAACCCATTTAGTGACATAGGGGTTTATATTTAAGCTGGTGTGCTTATCTATAATGACCAAGTGGGGTATTGTATGGAAGGCTTTTGCAAGGTCCAGGTAGGCTGTGTGGACCACCTTCCCCTCATCAATGGCCTTGGTGACTGTTTCAAATTACTCAACCAGGTTTAAGGGGCAGGATCTGCCCTTAAGAAAGTCACACTGGGTAGGGTCCAGTGTCTGTAGGTCCCCAATATCTTTATTTCTGAGGTCCATGATGATCCTTTCCATAGCTTTGCAGACCAAGCTAGTCAGGATTCTGGGGTGATAGTTTGCAGTATCCATTCAGGCACCACCTTTGTGGAGAGGGACCACTGTTGCTGTACACTGCTCTTTGGGTACATATCCTGTGGTAAGGCTGAGATTGAGCAGTAGTTTTATTTGGTGTTCAATTCTTCTTGAACTTCATGTTGGATGCAGCCCGGGACACCATCTGGTCCCATTGATGCTGTGTGTTTTGCTTTGGAGACGCTGGCTGTTACCTGAGCATCTGCGATGTCAGGGGGCCATCACTCTGCTGGGATAGATATTTGGCCTTTTGGTGGGGGGGGGGAGAAGTTTGCACTGAACCTGTCAGGTCGGATGTTGGCAATGTCTGTGAGTTTGGTGTATTGTTTGTCATTTTGGACTAATTCTGAGCATATCTGGGAATTCCCACCCAGGTTCCTACCATCAGTAAAGAAAGCCTTGTGATTATCCTTAGTGTCCTGTACAATTTTTATCTCGTAGCTGGCCTTAGAGGATTTTATGTGTGGCCATAGTTTTTTGTCATAATACTGATCAGTGATGACTTCCCTTTTTGGGTTTTGCTCTATCATGTAGTAGCTTCCTCCTTCTCTTGCATGGTTTGTTAATGGCTGGGGTCCACCAGACAGGATGCCTGCCTTTGGAGGATTGGGTCTTGGTTTTATTTGGGATTGCATAATCCATGCATTCCTGAAGGTGTTCATATAATGCATTTATAAAAGGTTCTGAGGTCTGGGCCATATTTTCCACAGGCACAAGGTTTTAATGGATTCCACCTCAGTTTGGAGGAGTGCATAATTTGCTTTACACATGTTTTTCACTGTGGTTTTCTGGCCAGGGACTGGAGTCAGGATGTGAATATCCAGTGAGATTACTCTATGGTCTGATCTTACCAGTGAGGGATACACTTCTCGTCTTGGCCATAGAGTCCCCATGTTGGTGATTATCAGGTCCAGTATGTTTACCCCTCTTGTGGGAGTGGTGACAAGTTGTTTTATAGCATTTTGGTTTGTGAATTCTAGGAACCTTTGGACTAGGGTGTTGGAGCTAGAATAATGCTCCCAGTCTATGTTTGGGTAGTTTCAGTCGCCCAATGTAATGTTGTTTGGAGAGACCTTCATATTTTCATGTGTTCTCAAGTAGGCCAAGTGGGGTTCCTGGATTTAGGAGGGTGGTCTGTAGCAGGCTATGAACTGGGAGGCAGTTTTAGCCACTGTTACTTGCACGTGGATAGTCTGTGCTGCTTCATGCTGTGGCACCAACCTGGGGGTGTGGGTATCCTTGACAATTATTGATACTCACCCTCCTTTTGTAGTTTGTTCCATGTTTTGGGGCTGTAAAGCATGGTATGAGGTGTAACCTGGTAGTGCTAGGGTGCTCTTGGGAGCCTTGAACCAGGTTTCTGTTACTGCACAGATATCAACATTCTCCATGCTGAGGAGAGTTTGGACTGCATGCATCTTGCAGTTTAGACTTCTGGCATTGGGTAGCATTACTTCTAGTTTCATATCCCTTGTGATACCTATGGAGGTGGGTTTGTGTTTTGAGCCTTACCTATTCAAGGCACTATGGGGTGACAACAGCCTTTGCCAGTATCCAAAAGGCCAGGGGTGATAGGTGCAAGCCATCCCTAGCGGAGCATCGTGTCTTGCTCAGCATGTCATCCCAGGCTGACAGGCATTGGATCCCCTTTGACTAACAACAATACTTAAGCCAATTGTTGTAATTAATCATCTTGTCTTCATATTGTGGCATCATGCTTGGTGAGGGTAGGATGTTACTCAGGGTCATCAAGTTTGCATATACTACATGGTGTTACATTGCTTAACACATGGCAATCATGCCTCAGGTGGTGCTGCAGGGCTGCCTATGTTGGATGCACATACTACACTCCCTGTACATGTTTGAAAGCAGGTTGTGTCAACTTAGGCATCCCTTTTACTATATGTGTGAGTCAGAGAGAGGTATCATTTCCAGGGTTCCTACTGAGCCAGTGCATGTGCTATGTGTTGCCTCTTTGCCAAGGCCAAGGCATACTGGGCACACCTCCTTCTGCCTACTGGGGCAGGCTCAGGTTGTTCCTCCTCCGAGTCACGCTCTGCCTGTGATGGCCTTGGCAATGGTGGGGGGCTGTTTGGGCCGGGCCTATGCTGGTCCTGCTGCAGCTGTTTTCACAGAATCATATTATGTAGCATAGCACATACCATGACAATTTGGGTACATGTAGTTGGTGAGTACTGCAAGACTCCACCAGATGAGTCCAGGCACCGGAACCATGACTTGAGCAGCCCAAACACACGCTCTATTACATTACGTGTTTGTGCGTGTGCCTCATTATGGCGTTCCTGTTCAGGTGTGTGTGTGTTTCTGATGGGTGTCATCAGCCACGGCTCCAGTGCATAGCCAGCAGCCCCCAGTAGGTGACCATGTGGGATGTCCCCATGGCAAATGTCTGGTACAGCTGCATCAGATGCCAGATATGGGAATCATGGTAGCTTCCAGGGCAGCCAGCACACACATTCATTATTATGCCCTGGGCATCACACACAACCTGGCAGTTGATGGAGGGGAAGCCCTTGTGGTTAATGTAGGCCCTACCCCACTCAGCGGCTGGTGCTTTGATGCGTATATGCATGCAGTCTATTGCACCCACTACCTCAGGGTATTCCGCTATTTGCTGGAAGAGACGCATATTGCTGGCCAATACCTCACGGGAATTGGGGAAATATACATGATCACCGACATGTGCTGACATGGCATCCAGGAACTGGTGCAGTACCCTGGATGCTGATGCCTGTGATATCCCCATCATATCACCAGTTGGTCTCTGGAAGGTACCTGTTGCTAGTATTCTTAGGCCAACACATACCTTGGTTTCCACTGGGATGGGTTCCCCTCTGTTGGTTCTGTGTGTGAGGCATGGCCTGCACAGCTCAACAATTTGCTACAGGAGGTCTCTGTCCACTCTATAGCACTCCACTATCTCCAGCTCATGTAACCCCTGGTAGGTGACCCTGGGCCTGTACACTCTTCTCCGTCTCCTCACTGTGGGTTGTCCGGCAGCATTTGCATTGTCACCACCCTCAGCATGTTGCATATGTCGCCTTATAACAGCTATGGCAGCCCCTAGCATTTTTGTCTGAGTGAAGCTTTTTCAGTTTTCACTTCTAGTAGCTTACTCCAGTGTTGCAGTGTCTCTTGAGAGAAACATACTGCACTGTTGTTTGCAGAGTTTTCAGTGCTGGGCTGGGCTACTGTTCTGCCTGTGTAATTGCCTGATTCTGATTGTTTTCACCTGCTAGCTCTGCTAGTATTCCCTGGTAGCTTCCTACAATTTGTTGTGCTTCCTTTTTCCTGTCTGTTTCCTCAGGGGGGAGCGATGCGCATACAAGGGCAAACACGTGCACAGCAGCTAACAAGCGTGCACACATGCTTAGATGGACTACAACTTGCTTATTCAGGTTAAAACACGCGCACACCAGCGCAAACGCGCTTACAGGTCTTTAAACAGGCTTCTACATGCTTACTCCGGCTTAAACGCACACACTCACGTTTACACGCATGCACTCCATCTTACTCGGGCTTCCCAGCAAGCATACGCACGCATGTACGCTCAGCAAGAAACTTTGGTGTTATCCACACTGTACACCTTCCATTTCTTGGCTTTCCCTTGTCTACCTGTTGACACACCTCTTTCCATGATATCTAACTGACAGCTTTCACATGCCACTCTGCTCCAATGAGCTTCACTTCTTTCATACATACCCCCCCTGTGATGTCACCTATCTCCTACTCTGTTACTCCCCTTATCCTACTCCTACACTCCAGGGAATGTGCTCATTTGCTATGTAAAAGTGCGATTCAGTATCCTAACACTCATTTACATAGGATTGCCTACTAATGCTTAGTTACATGTCTTACACTGAGCTTCCCCCCTTAGCAACCCCTACTCGGTGGCCATGTTGTTTTCAGCCTGCTATTCCCTTACATTGTAAATTGATGGTTTTCACAAATTTTTATTTTTCTGTTTTTTTTGCAGCGCAGCCCATTTGCGCGGTGCTGCGCTACGTTTAAATAAACATTTTTATTTTAATTTTGCATGTGGGTACATTGCCAGTGGCCACATATTTGGCCATTGGCATGCTTCCTGGAACATATAAAACCTTTATTTGGAGCTGACAAGGCTCCATTGTGCTATTTGCAGAATGGTACTCAGTTGTCAACTGAGTACAGTTCTGCAGCTAACACGGCTCCTACACGGACAGGTTTGTGCTTCCTGGATCGCAAATTTACCTCATTTGCATGCCTTTTGGCTGCAAGTGAAGTAATTTGCATATCCAAACCCTGTCTGTGTAAGAGCCGTTTTAGGAGCTCTCTTAAACACCCCTACAGGCTGTTCGTGGATCACTCGTCGGACATGATGGCTGCATGGAGTCTTACTCTACTCTTAGACTCCGTGCAAGCCATCGTGAATCCAGCCCATTGTTTTTCCCCTGTCTAAACACTGCTTTATTTTCTTTATAATACCTAGCATATCTTCCAAGGCCAGTCTAACATATGATTTCTACTTTCTTGTTATTGCTTTACTGTTAACATAATTAAAGTTAACAAGCCATTTTTCTGTCCTGACATTCTGGATCCCAGCTCTAGCTCAGTAGCATCACCTCTTTAGTAACTTCAACTTGTTTACCCAGCATCTGCCCTAGGAATATTTGCAATGCATCTTTAAAGTATGTCAGCTCTGCACATTACCAAGAAAATTCTCCTAGTTTCTCCACTCAGTCCAACAGTTACTCTCAACCTGAGGGAAGATCCTTTGCAATCTACCTGGGGTATATAAAAAAAGTTATGTACTCACCATAACGTTCCATCTGTGTTGTCCATTTTCATTCTTCCTCAACTGATAGGTTGGGATCTGAGACTCAGATGCAATATGGCTGCTTCTACCAGATCATCAGATCAAAAAACTCTCAAGCTCCTCCCTTTACCTATAATGCCCCACCAACCTATCATACCTCGGATTACGTTTGCTGCTCCTAGATGTAAAATAACAACCTATTATATAAATTAACAAAGGCAGAAAGGAAAAAGGAAGATGGAGCTGAAGCAGGGAACAGAGATTCCTGTACAACTCTTAGATCTTTCCAGAAGCAAAGAATGGGGGCAGGTGGGTGGGAAGTTGATGAAGAATGAAAATGGACAACAAAGATGGAATGTTATGGTGAGTACATAACTTTTTTATTTGATGTTGTCATTTTCATTCATTCCTCAACTGATGGGACAGAGTCTCTAGCTACTGGAACCTTAGGTGGCTCTCATGGAAGAATATCCTGGAGTACTGTTGAGCCAAATGCCACTACATTCTTGGTAATCAAATTTAATTTGTAATGAGCAATAAAAGTGAGATAATTAGTCCAAGTTGAAGCTGCACAAATGTCATCTAAGGAAGCCCTTAACCAAAAAGCTGAAGAGACCACCATAGACCTCGTGGAATGAGCTCTAGGAGGCCAAGCCATGAATAAACCTTTTTCACATAGACAAAGAAGATACATTCAGTTAACAATTTGGCCAATGTAACTCTGGGTACTGGTCTGCCCAATCTGTTAGGAGAAAATGAAACAAATAGCTGATCAGCTTTTCTGAAGTCTTTGGTTCTGTGAAGATAAAATCGCAGTTAACTATGCACATCCAAAAGGTGGAGCATATACTCTTCCTTATTTGAAAAGTTAGGAAAGAAAACTAGTAGATTAATGAACTGGTTTATGTTGGACTCAGAAGCTACCTTAAGCAAAAAGGATGGATTTGTTTGCAATGATACCATGTCTTTGTGAAAAAAAAAAACAGATAAGGAGGTCAAACCCTGCATTTTGTGTCTGTTTACCTTACAGATGCAAGATGCAGGGTTTGATTTTCCCATGGGACAATTGGCTAGGCTTAAAATGTCCCACAAAGGCAGTTAGCCTAGTACTAATCTATGAACCTATGACTCTATGAACCTATGAAGATACAGCCTGGAGTTCAGACACACATCTAGCTGAGGTGATAGTGACCAGAAAAATGTTTTTCCAGGATAAAAAATTAGTTCTGTTTTGACTGAAGGTTCAAATGGCACTTGTGTCAAAGCCTGAATCATTATAGTTAAATACCAAGGAGGAGCAGGATCCTTTAATGGGGGTCTCAGTAAAAGGCTCCCATGAGAAAAGCTTTACACAGCTTAGAAGAAGTTAAGGAAGAGTTATTTTCACCCATTTGGAGATTAGAAATGGCAGCCAACTGCACTTTAATAGTTGAAAAACTTGCACCTTCATTAAAAATTGAAGCTAAAAATTCAAGGATAGATGGTACAGGTGCTGAAAAAGGGTCCAGGTCCTTGCTTAGGGCCCAGAAAACACATATCTTCCATTTACTTTTGTATACCTTTCTAGTAGAAGCTTTTTGAGAAGATAGCAAGAAATGGCATACCAGGGAGGAGAGCCTGGACTATTTAGCAATCAATGGAATTGGAGAAACTATGTGGTCAGTTTGAGGCCTGTTAAGTCCAGATAAGTCATACTTGATGGATGCAACAGGAGGCCTGGAGTGGGATCCAGTATCCAGGGCAGATGTAGAAAATGAGGCCAGAGAAAGGGATCTAACAAGATCTAACAAGTCCAGATGGGTGCAATGAGGATAACTGTACTCTTCAACCAGAATGCTTTCTGTAGAAATTGGGGAATGAGAGGTAACGATGGGTAAGCATAAAGGAAACTGGAGAGCCAGTCATGGACTACAGCATCCCTTGGAGATTCCCCTGTTGGAGGGATCAGGGCATAGAACCTGCTGCACTTGTTTTTGAGGGGAGAAGAGAAAAGGTTGCAGTGTGGTTGGCCCCATTGTCAGAAAAACCTTACCACCACTTTGACATTGAGAGAACACTTATGAGGCATCAGAATGGACCTGCTTAGTTTGTCTGCAATCACACTAGATTTCTACAGAATGTGCATTGCTATTAGAAAGTGAGAGTAAGAGACTGCCCATTGCCACACTCTCACTGTTTCTCGACAAAGATGGTAAGATCTGGTTTCCCCCCTGTTTGCTGATGTACCAAACCACTAACATATATTCCATCTGAATACCAATCATCCTGGATAGGAGAATATCCAGAAAGGCCTGCAACACTAGGAGGATTGCCCTCATCTCCAGGACATTGATATACACCTTGGCCTCCTCGGGGGACCGCATACCTTAGACTGTCTTTCCCAAGAAGTGAACCCCACCCCAACAGGGAGGTGTCTATAGTCACTGTGGCTGTGGGCAGGTGAAGATCAGCCAGACAGCCTTCGCAGAGCTGGTCTGAATGAATCCATCAAAGAAGATATCTTTAGCATGCTTGTGGAATCTTGACTGGAGCATTGGATGTAGAAGAATGGACCACTGGGTTGAAAGTGTCTATTGAAGAACTCTCATATGGAATCTGGCCAGATGAATGAGAGTAATAGCTGCTGCCATTGATCCTAGGGTGTGCAAGATTAATCTGGCCAGAAGAGAAGAACTCTGAATAATTTTCTTGACCTGAGACCTCATTGTCTGTATTCAAGTAGATGGAAGAGAGGCTATCTGACTGACCGTGTCCAGACAAGCATCTATGAACTCCAAGTTCTGTGTAGGCATAAGCTGGGATTTGTTGTAATTGACAGTGATTCCTAGATGAGCACACAACTTGAGCAAGTAGACCATTGCCTGTAGAAGTCAATGCCTGGCTGGGGCAGTTAGAAGCCAGTCATCTAGATATGGAAAAACTTGGAATCTCAGCAGTCTCAGGTGAGTTGCTACCACTGCCATGCATTTGGTGAGCACCCTGGAGCCTATAATGAGACCAAGGGGCAGTGCTCTGAACTGGTAAGAAGTACAGGTATCATTTTGTCATGATAGTACACACCCTGATGATCCATCGAGTGCACCAAATCATACTTTTGTAGCAGAGGTAAAAATGGACTAAACCATGACCATCCGAAACTTTGAATACCGAACAGACTGATTTATTTTGCTCCTTCGGGTTGAAAAGAGAAGATCCATCAAAGGCACATTGATGAGTGAAGGCTTAAAGGGCTCCACAAAATCACATAAGTACCTCTAGGCATGTCTCCTAATGGCTATGCCTGAACCTGCATCCTGTGAGGTACATTCCGCAGCATAGGAGATCAACCTCATGGATTCATTTAAGACAGACTGTACGGTGGCCAGTTGAGAGGAGAGTCTGTTTCCATCCTCAGATGACATGGACCCAGAAAGAGATTTGTCAAGCTCTTTGGTCACATCTCTTTGTAATTTTGCAAAATGCTCCAAGTAGTTCAGCAACCTGAGGGCAAAGGTTGCTTAAGCACACACACTTCCCAAATCTGTCTGTTAAATAAAATTAAGAATTCAATACACAGGAGGTTCAGATTCAAAAGTTTACTAGTGTACACCAGGAGGCAAAAAAACATACAAGTACAGAATTTTGTCTCACATGAAACAGGAAGCACACAATTTTATATAGGTTTAACATTCAAGCTATGCCCACCTTACTGACGTGATATGTCACAGGGCATCTACATCACTTTAGCTTACAATTCTTCATTCATTAAGTCTGCTGATGCTGTACATTTAAAAAAACTTTTACTTTAGATACAATACGGCCTTGCTATCCAGCTGGTCAGTCATAATGTCTTTCTGTAAAGTTACTTATTCAAGGTTTCATATCAGTTCGAATACAATAGCAGCTTCAGTCTTTTAATGCATGTCTTTGTTCTGTTACACTTTCTCACACAGCTGTGTGCTATCTAAGTAACACATATACAAGGCCAGATCATTCCAACAGGAAAGAGCAGAAGATTTCATTATTTCACACATTTAATTTCCTGACCCAGCAGATAATCACTTGTGAAAAGCATAAACATTAAAACTTGCTAAGCTAGCATTCTGCCAGGGTCAGAGATCAGCCTTGCTTCAAGCCACACTGCAGTTTCAAAACTACTTCACATTTAAACATGAATTCTTACTGTTATATGATTAATAGAATAAAATGCATTACATACTACTTTGCTTTTAAACTAGCATTTCTCATGTATTCAAATACACATTTTTCTAACATTTTCCCCCCTATTAATACTTTTTATTCTATTTCGAAGTATGCATAGTGTCATTTCATCTCCTAGCCTTTTCCACTCAGGATTTTCAGCTAGGTGAGTCATTCAATCTATACTTCAGAGAAAGCATCATCTGAGATCAATCTTTCAATTTCAATATCTTGGTAGAAAGTTTCAGTAACAGATACATCAACAAAATCTTTGATTAATCTTTTCATGCAGGGAATTCCACAGCATACACATGCTCCTATTAGGAGTATACCCACACAAATGGCAATCAGAATATTCATTAGGATGGAACCCCACCCCCCAAATAGATTCTGGAAAAAGTCCATCAGTGGGTTTGGGCCTGGTTCAGTCATGCCTGATACTTGCTGAATTACCTCTAGGTGGTTACTTATCTCATGACGATTGTCAGGAATAAAAGCACAGCATTCTTCTTTGATAAGCGCGCACGTACCACCTCTCACCGCTAGGGTGAAGTTAAGAGCCATCCGATTTTGTAGCACAACAGTTCTCATTGCATTCAGTTCATCAATCACCAATTCTAGGGTGGAAAAAGTTGCATTACTCATTACTTCGAGAAGTTTCGACAACTTCTTCAGCTCCCAGATCGATTTGACTGCTCCATAGGCGGGGAGTATTCCTGCCCAGGATATAACACTGTCACTCAAGTCCATATGAGTCAATTCGCTTTTGTCTTTTACTGAATTATGGTCTTTCCAACCAGCTTCGATCTTCCCAACTGGATTCACAGGTTTCTTAACTGGACCTTCGGATTTTCGAGCTGTTTCCCTTACGTTTTGTATCTTACCCAAAGGTAATTCTGCAGTATGTCTTATTGCCGGAACCAAGTAACCCAAAAACAACTGCCGGACCAATTCTCAGGTAACCATTTATATGCCTTTTTCCCACAAATAAAATAACAGTTTTCTACTTTAGTACTAATACACATCAGCCCTGCATGAAACATTTTCTGATCTATAATTGACAATTGTTTAAACAAAACTGGATTTTTTTGAATGTCATTCATAGTTGTTTTCAATGAGTTTAAATACGAGTCATAATTAGTATTGCAAAAAGTATTGCCATTACTATTCTTAATTTATATGGTTATATTGCAATTGCTCCAGCCCACCTGGAGAGTGTCATTTTTATAGAAACATACAACTCCTTTTTGTGTGACAGGTAAAAATAAAGCTATTTTGTCCTGTGATCTCACAGTTCCTGTGTCGAAAAGTAAATTCTCCCAAGTCTCATTTATCCCCAAAGGGACAGCGGACATTACCAGTCCTCCATATGCTGTTGGTATAGCTGTACAAACCCAGCAATTTGAAATGTTCATAGTCTCTGCATACACACGTTTCATGGCCAGGTATGTGTTAAAATTTGGATGCTAGTCTATAGACGTTTCATCATGCCTTCCCATTTTCACTTGTGTGGTTGTGTGTAGGATAAACCACAGCAAGATGAAAATTGTCACAATCACAGTTAATAAATGTACACACAACAAAATGATTATGCAACATCTCTGGGGTTGATCTAAACTTCTATTCGCTTTGTTTTTGGCCATCTCGGTCTGGTTGTGTATCAGTCACAAAGTTTTTATCAAGTTGAAAGTTCTTTACCAGTTTACAATGCGTCAAATGAACCCAGGACATCCTCTCAGCCACTCTAACTGCAGTAGACATTGCCAACAGAACCTTGTACGGTCCCTCCCACTTTGGACTCGCCCAATTCTTCCTTTTCGTCACTTTCACCCAAACGTATGTCCCAGGAACCAAGACTGCTTCCACCGGTCTGGTCTGTTCCTTATCTGAAAAAGAGTTAAACTGCAAAACAGATTTATTTGTTAACAGTTTCCTCATATAACTAGCTAATGAACTGTCAGCCTCTTGCTCTGCAGGCATGAGAGCTTTCCACTGAGGCACATAATATGCTCTCCCAAAAAACATTTAAAAGGGAGTCAAACCCTTTACATTTGGAACCGTTCTCATATTCAGCAGTGCTAAAGGCAGACAGTATATCCAATTCTTTTGGGTCTCCTCTACTAGCTTCCTAAGTTTATTCTTTAGGGTACCATTGTACCTTTCCACCAGTCCTGCTGACTGTGGGTGGTAAGCACAATGGTTCTTCAAGGAGATACCAAAAAATCTCCCAAGCTGGTGAATCATTTGATTCACAAAATGTGTGCCATTGTCACTATAAATCCTTTCCGGAATGCCAAATCTAGGGATTACTTCTTTTATCAGGGCTTTCGCCACTGTTGCTGCATCCGGGTTTTTGGTTGAAAAAGCTTCTACCCATTTAGAAAACATGTCTACAATAACTAAACAAAACTTCTTCCCTTCACATTTATTCAATTCTATGAAATCCATACAAATAGTATGGAACGGGTATGGTGGTATAGGAAAACTTCCTTGCTTGGTTTTAAATGCTCCTTGTGCATGATGCTTGTTACAAGTATGACAAGCTGCACAAAATTTTTTTGTGTAGTTTGTGTATCCGTATGTTTGGAATATTCAATTTACTAACTGTACCATCCCCCCTGTTGAGACATGGCACTGCCCATGGCTCAACAAAGCTGCATATCTAAATAAATTAGACGGCAATATTTCTTTCTTTGGAAATGTACAGTCCATTCTCAAGAATTGCACCTCGTTTTACCCATTTTTGTTTTTCTGCTTTTGTAGTAAGCATCTGCATTGTTTTTAACATGTCTAAATCTAAAATATCAGAGGGTTGTAATTCCTCATTTAAAAGTACAGTTTCTGAGTCTGAGGCTGCTTGCTTTGCAGCTGCATCAGCTCGTGCATTGCCTTTTGAAATCTTATCCTGCTGTTTTGTATGAGCTACACATTTACAAATAGCCACTTTGGTAGGTAACTGAATAGATTCTAATAACTCCAAAATAAATTGCGCATGATTAATAGGTTTTCCACTAGATGTTATCATTCCTCTATTTTTCCATTGTTGTGCAAATACATGTACTGTAGAAAAAGCATACTGACTATCAGTATATATGTTCACACTTTTGTTTTTTGCTAAAGTACATGCCCTTGTCAAAGCTATCAATTCTGCTGCTTGTGCAGATAAGTTGTGTGGTAAGGATTGAGCTTCTAAAATTTCAGTGTCTGTAACTACTGCATACCCTACCAGATTCTTCCCTGTAGGACCCCTTCTGCATGAGCCATCCATGTAATATGTCACCTTGGCATTATCCAAGGGCATATCTGTAAGATCTTGCCTAGGTAAAGCTAATTGTTCAATTTCCTGCAGGCAGCTGTGTGGTGTGCCCTCCGCAGGAGTTGGAAGTAATGTTGGTGGATTCAATGTCGTACATCGTTCAATTGTCATATGAGGTTGGCTCAGCAGTATAGTCATACATGAAAGATGTCTAGCAGGAGAAAGGTATAACACTTTCTCTTGCAGTAAAATTATTGCAACTACATGAGGCACTCTCAATGTGAGAGGGTGGAATAACACCACTGAGGCCGAAGCCTGTACTGCCATTACGGCTGCAACTACTGCTTGTACACAGTGAGGCAAAGATCGCGCCACTGGGTCTAACTGTGATGAATAGTAGGCTATGGGGCATTGCTTGTCCCCATGTTGTTGCATCAATACTGACGTCATATATCCTTGCTTACAATCTACGGTCTGAAAAAAACGTTTGTGATAATTTGGAAGTCCTAAAACTAATGAAGAAGCTATCAACTGCTTCAACCTGCAGAAAGCCGTTTCTGCTTCAGTTGTCCATTGTAAAATATCTTGTGCTGCCATTGGTGTCTTATATATCAAATCAGTCAGTGGAGCAGATTCCAAAGCATAATTTGGTATCCAGCTCCGACAAAAATTAGTTGTGCCTAAGAAAGACATCATTTCTTTCTAGGTTGTTGGTTTGGGTGCTTGCAAAATCGCTGTTTTTCTTTCCTCATCTAGTATTCTACCTTCATTGGATATTACATATCCTAGGTATCTAATTTGTTTCTCCAAAGTTGTAACTTACTTTTGTTTACTTTGTGTCCTTGTGTTGCTAAAAATTTCAATAATGCTACTGTATCCTCCCTGCACTGTTGCTGGGTGGGGGCTGCTAGCAAGATGTCATCTACATAAAGTAGAATTTGACTACCTCCCAGTGGGGTAAATCCTGCCAGGTTGCTAGCCATTTCTTGTGCAAAAATTGTTGGGCTCTCACAGTATCCCTGTGGTAGTCGAGTATATGTATACCTTTTACCCTGAAATGTAAATGCAAACCAATATTGACTATCAGGATGTATAGGTATTGAAAAGAAAGCATTGCTAATATCTACTACAGAGAAATACTTCTGTTGCGGTTCTAAATCATTTAACAACGTATGTGGGTCTGGCACCGTGGGTGCTCTAGGTATTACTGCATTGTTTACAGCTTGTAAATCTTGTACCATCCGCCATTCCACGTTTGCTTTTTTAACAGGAAATAGGGGTGTATTACATGCTGAATCAGGAGATTCTACCAGTACTCCTTCTTTGAGTAATGCTGCTATTATAGGCTTAATTCCTATTTCTGCATCCTTTCTCAAAGGGTATTGTCTTTTCTGTGGTCTAAAAGCTGACTTTGGGGTAATTGTGACTGGTCCTGCTGTTTGAATAAGTCCTACATCTGACTTGCCTGTTGACCAGAGAGGAGTTGGAATTTCACATAAGGCCTTTTCTTCTTCTTCTAATAAAAATGCTAATCAGCTGTCCTCGCTAGATTGCAAGTGTACAGCTGGATGTGTCTGTGTCAACCAATTCAGTTTTTGTTTTTGTATCCCTTGTTCTGATAATTCTAAATCAGTCTGTTTCTCCCATCTTGTTACTTTTTCTCCTAAATCTGCCCATTTGACACTTTTGTTCTTTGTCAAGCTGACATGTGGTAACCGATTTGATCTATACAATGCAAGGAATTCTTGAGGTAACGAACAGCTAACTACACTGTTCCCTTCAGTATCCCAGTACAAAGTACACAAAACCAATCTAGTTGCACGATTTCTAAACAATTCTTGCTCATATTCTCTATCAGGTCCTGGTGTAGTACAGTAGTATAGAGTACAGTGTAACAAATGCTGTCAATCAGTGTCAAGGGAGGGGGCTTTACTGATGGCTACGTTCATCAGTTCCTCGGTTACTGCCCCTGGACCAGTCGTGACTAGGTCCTGGCTGTACCAGTAAAAAGTTTCACCCTCCGATCGCACTACAAAGGTATCCATTTGTCTCTGTGCCTCCATACCTTGTACAGTTGGAACTACTGCTATGCCAAATATCTGCATAAGGTCCCTGCCCAATAGGTTTACTGGACACTTTGCAGAAACAACTATTTTACTTCTCTGGGTCATACCTGAAATAGGGTCAGTTATTGCTATATCATGGGAAAGTGGTTCCCTGTATAGCTGTCCATTTGCGGCTTTTACTAGTATATAATCAGGTGATTCGGAATGTTCTGGTAACTTGGAGGGGTGTATCAAAATCCGTGACGCTCCTGAGTCGCACAGGAATTTGACTTCCCTTCCCTCCACCAGAACTGTAACTTCCGGTTTCGTATCCGCTAAGTAGAGCTCTAAGCTCAATAATGCTAAGTCCAAAATTTCACTTTCTTCATCCTCCATATCTATTTGCACTTCCTCTACTCCCTCTATCACATTTACATTTGCTTTTTGTTTCTTAACTTTTCCTGATGATTTCTGACTTTCACTTGACGTAGCCTCATTATCATATAGTCAGTCCTCATCTCCTTTATCTTCTGTAATTACTTTTTTGTTTTCCCTACAATCCCTTACTAGATGCCCTTTTTCCCCCGCATTTGAAGCATTCACCTCTCTTTTTCTTCTCTTCAAAATCTTCTGATCATTTGTCAGACCGTTTGTTTCCATGGGCATTCTTCTTGCCCTTTTTACCTGACTGTAATACAAATACTTCAGCTCCGTCTTCAGCAGTGAAGACTTGTGCCTTCTTTTTCTTTTTACTATTAAAATGTCTCTCAGCATGTCTAGCGTATTCGAGTAAGGCTTGTAGCCTCCCTGTTCGATGATCTATCATATGCTTCGTAATGAAGCTACTAATAGGTGCAATGCAACCCTTCAAAAATGCATTTTTTTAATTGTTGTTCATATGGGGAATCATTCGTTTGGTTCTCAAGAACCGACATACCGCTATGATTATTAAAACATTCTAATAATCTAGCATAATATCCATCTATTGTCTCATTTTCCTGTTGTATGCATTGATTAATGCAAGTCCAGTCTGCTCTAGGTTTCCATTTCTCAGAGATTCGGTCTGTCAGACCTTTCACTCTGTTATCTAACTCTGCGTCACTATGTGGGAGTGGTCTAAGCTCTGCATTACGAGGATTCCAGGTGCCACAAATCATGTGCCAATCTGGACCTATAATTTGTCTTACTACTTTTTCTACTTCTTCCCCATTCAAGTGGTAACTTAACCTCATGCCTTGTAAATCTTCTAAAAATTTTGTAAAATTAACTTTCGGATGGGGGATTCCCTCAGTAGCCTTCCGGATGTCCTCCAGTGTCCATGGTCTATATACTAAGAGTGTTGGATCCTGCCCTTCCTGTCCTGCCTGAGGATTTGGAACTTCTATAAGTGGGCATATTTCTTCCTCACTCTCATCCTGTAGATTTCTCTCTATTTGGTATGATTCTGTGTCCCTATGTGTTTTACGTGTGCGGGACCTAGTCTCAATAGGATCTCTAATAAATGGTTGCGGTCTTACTGAAACTTCAGGATAACGCGGAGGTGGACCAGCCTGTCCACTCGCTTCATATCCTGAAAAGGGTAAGGGAGGGGGTAAGGGAGGAGGAGGAGGAGCTGTCGCTATTACCAAGTTATTATCCTCTTTGTCTAAAAATAATGTTTTTGAATTTTTAAGCTTCTGTTCTCTACGATTTGCTTCCTCAATCCACCTGTGTACTTGAGGAATGCCTAGTTGGCGTTGCTTTTTTGCCTGACCTCCTGCATCAGATTTAAGCTGTTTAAGGAGTTTAACTAGTGAAGGTTTATCTAGTTTACCATCAAATTCATATTTACTAACCCATTTCGTATAATACCTAACGTTATCAGAACGTTGTAATTGCATGTATTTTGCGTCTTCGGTTAGGGGCGGATCTCGCGAGGTTTTAGTGCACTGATTACCCATGTCAAAGAAAATGTTACGTAACCCCTTTTTTTTTTTTATCACGTGATATCAAGTTCTTAGTTCCTGTTTACAGTTTATCTAGAATAACTGTCTACCTTATTCTGTTACCCTGATCTATGACCAAATATACAGTACTTCCTTTTGTCCCTGATCTGCAAAACAAATCTTGACAACAATATACTGTAACCTAGTCCCTGATCTAAAACAGAAAAAAGGCAAATTCTTCCTACCTGAGCCTCCGGTATTGAAAATCGTTCAAGTTCCGCTTTTCGGCGACAGATCAGAAAGTGGCCAGCCTCTTTACACACGACAATTCAGTCGGAGGTCTTTTCACTCAAGAAGAACCATTTCGGTAACTTCTCCTGCGCAGTATTCGACCACCGATCTCTCTGATCTGCAGCTTACCAAGGGAATTCCGTCTTGAAAGGACCAAACTTTTAAATAAAATTAAGAATTCAATACACAGGAGGTTCAGATTCAAATGTTTACTAGTGTACACCAGGAGGCAAACAACCATACAAGTACAGAATTTTGTCTCACATGAAACAGGAAGCACACAATTTTATATAGGTTTAACATTCAAGCTATGCCCACCTTACTGGCGTGATATGTCACAGGGCATCTACATCACTTTAGCTTACAATTCTTCATTCATTAAGTCTGCTGATGCTGTACATTTAAAAACACTTTTCCTTTAGATACAATACGGCCTTGCTATCCAGCTGGTCAGTCATAATGTCTTTCTGTAAAGTTACTTGTTCAAGGTTTCATATCAGTTTGAATACAATAGCAGTTCAAGTTCAGTCTTTTAATGCATGTCTTTGTTCTGTTACACTTTCTCACACAGCTGCGTGCTATCTAAGTAACACATATACAAGGCCAGATCATTCCAACAGGAAAGAGCAGAAGATTTCATTATTTCACACATTTAATTTCCTGACCCAGTAGATAATCACTTGTGAAAAGCATAAACATTAAAACTTGCTAAGCTAGCATTCTGCCAGGGTCAGAGATCAGCCTTGCTTCAAGCCACACTGCAGTTTCAAAACTACTTCACATTTAAACATGAATTCTTACTGTTATATGATTAATAGAATAAAATGCATTACATACTACTTTGCTTTTAAACTAGCATTTCTCATGTATTCAAATACACATTTTTCTAACACTGTCCAAAGCCCTCAAATCTCTGTTAGAGGGATGGACAGAAGAACTCTGTTCTGCCAGTTCCTTCTTTGTGGCTGCAGCCACAACAATAGCATCAACTGGGACTCCCTTGCTCCAGTGTGCACAGTCTCTGGGGGGGTTAAAATTTTGTCTTCTCTTTTCAGTATTGGCTCTACAGAATTTGTCTCCTTCCATGCCGGGTGAAAGATAAGATCAATGTGCTCATTGATCGGGGGAGTCACCCAAGAAGTAGATGGAACAGACCCGAAAGCCTCCATGAGCATCGATTCCTCCTGGAAGGGACTATTGGATGACCCACCACATTTTTGTGTTAGGAGCTCCAGGACTAGTCCAAAGGAGACAACTTCTGGTGGTGACCTGGGGACCCCTCCCCCTCATCAAAATTGATGTCCTCTGTGAGAGATTCCTGCCAGAAATCTAAGTGCCTCCTCTTACACTTTCTCTTCTGTGGGACTTCCTCAGTGGGGTGCTATGGGAAAGTATCAGAAAAGATGATGATGTCCTGACTAGTTCAGGTTGGCTGTCCCAATGGAAAGGATGGATGAGGCTCAAAACAAAGAACTGGATGAGGCAGGGTTTTCTGATCCAAGGGGGGGCAGAGATGTCTCCTCTCTAGCCAAGGAGAAAACCCTGTCCACAACCTCAAAGGCAGAATGCTAAGGGACACAGAATTTGAAGGCACTGGAGCTGGATTCTCTCAAGACCATCGGCTTCTGCAATACCACCAGCACTCCACCCATGAAAGGAGTCATACTTGAGCTATTCAGTGCTGAGACCCCAAGGGGAGGAGATGGCTCTGATGACTTTGGAGTTGACTCCAACCCCCCACTCCCAAATCTGGTGCCGATGCTTTAGCTCCAAAAGTCTTTCAGCTCTGAAACTAACTCACAATTACACAGGTAATGAAAGACTTGAAAAACTCCTATCAAAACCTTGAGAACCAATGAATCCATATCTGAAATGAATGGCAGCAAATGAGATTTGAGGTCTATTAGGTTGGCAGGGCTTTATGGATAAAGGGAGGAGCTCGTGAGTTTTTTGGCTCCCATGATTGGGTAGAAACAGCCAAGTCAGATCCAAGTCTTGGATCCAAACCCATCAGTTGAGGAATGAATGAAAAGGACAACATCAAATATAAGTATTTAAGTAGCCATTTAAATATCCCAAATTATCTTGATTTAGTCATATATTTGGAAGTACTGCACACTTCCCACAGTGACCCTTTGTAATTTGCCCCCCCCTCCCCTCCACAACCTTTTCTCTCAATTCTGCTTGAGTTTCTCTGGTTAATTTTTATAATTATCATGTGTAATTCTGTATCCTCTACCATTTTTTTATAGCCCTAACTGTTCTCAGTTCCACCAAATATTGCACCAGGGTAGCCACTCACCTATCACTGCTCTTCTTCTCTTTGTTTATATTCTGCTATTGTTCCCTGATATGGCAGCCTATCCCTATCATATAATCCAAGCAGTTCTTTTGCTTCCTCCCATTCTCTTAGTTTTCAGTCTGGGTAATATGTTCCCTATACCTTGGTCCTTGGCTAACATTGCTGGAATCAAAACTACTCTGTTTCTTGTCTACCCTCAATTCCATAATGTGAGAACTCTATTAGCAAATTATCCTCATTCCATCCCTTAATAGCTTAGCTTTCAGTATACTAGCTGCCATTTTGATTATGTATACATAATGCTTTACTTGGCTGCTTTTGTTCTCCCACAACTACTTACAATAAGGCAATCCCTCACTGTGATTGATAGTCCCTCCTTGCCTTTCCATTATATCTTCCCACTCTGGTTTACACTCCTCTATCTTTAGTATATATAATAGCCTTACCTGTGTAGCCTTATAGTATCCCGTTAAATCAGGCAACCCCATGAGCCCTTGCTCTATCACTAGAATAACCTTATCCCACTTAACTCTAGCCCTCTTTGCTTCCCAAATAAAGTTTGTCAGTTTTTATTTATTGCTTGCCATAACTTATCTGGTAGATATAAATATACCTGTCCTACATATAGAATCAATGGGAACAAATACACTTTCATTATCTGTATCTTTCTATGCAGATCCTTAGTCAAGAAATTCACTTCCCTTACCTGTTGTATCGTCTTTTCTTTAGTTTACTCCCATCTCTCCTTTGCTGCTACTATTGAGTCTTTCCTAACCCCCACTCCGAGGTGCTTCATTTTCTCATGCCATCAAAGGTATGGGAACTGTTGCACTACTTCTGCCAGAAGCCCCCCAAAAGTCATTCCAGTGTCCCATTACTTGGCTATTTCTCCCCACTTACCATAACACTGCTCAAACCTGTCATTGAACATACTATTCTGTTCTTTACTTCTACAATGCTGTTTCAAAGAATGTGAGTTTCAAGGGCAGACAAGCTTACTGTTCCCCTTAAAGGGCATTGCAATATCAACACTCCATTGACATGGTGTGGGAGATATTTAAAACTTTTATTTCAAATTTTATAGCATAAACACTGATAGCCATTTGCTAAACAAAACAATATAGTCTTGTAATGAAATTAGCATAGACAGTAAGCTTCTCTGCCCTTGAAACTCAGATTCATTGAAACCCAAATTCAAAGAAAATGCATCTGGCCAGTGGCAGATTAAATTTACCTTTTGGCTGTTTTCATAGGTTCATAGGTTCATAGGTTCATACTAGGCTATCTGCCCCCGAGGCATTTATAAGCCTAGCCTTTTGGTTTTTTGGCTACGCCACCCTTTAGTTTGGAGAAACTATACCCATTATTTTGCTGTGCTGGGATTTTGTTCCACAGCATAGAGTCTTTGATGAATCTATCCCTCCTCTCCCTCCACCACCTATTAATAGGGTCGTGGTTTAGGTTTCCCGCCCCTTGTGCTCTGAGGGGATCTATTTTTTGAGATGAAGCATGATGTATTTGTTTGCGGCTTTGCAGCCAAGGTCACCAGGCACATCACTCTCCTCCCTCCTGTGTTGTTTGTAGTTCAGAAAAAAGTAGAAAGCAAACAAGGGGCTCCACCCTGACTGAGCCCTGTGGGACACCACTTGTGACAGGCTTTGAGTCTGACATGGCTCTGACCCTGGGTCCTGTTGTCAGTTGTCAGTCAACTGTTTGCCAGTTTTGTATGTGGGTTTACATTTAAGTTGATGAGTTGTTTCAATGATACCACTTATGATAGGAGATATTGTATCAAATCACTTTCGGTAGGTCTAGGTAGGCTGTTTCCTCCTTCTTCGGCCAATGGCCTTGGGTGACTCAAAAAAAAAGCCCAACCAAGTTTTTAGAAGGCATGATTTGACAAAGCCAAACTGGGTTGGATCCAAAGTCTGCAACACCATCAGGTCCATGGATTTGCTGGTCCTTTGCCTTGAGAGAGCAGTTCTCACCTACGTTCTCACTGAGGCGTGGGAATATTTTTGGCATAGATATCTCTCTCCTTTGGGGGGGGGAAGTTTACAGGAGGGAGATGTCAGCCCATATGTTATCAATCTGTAGGATCAGTAATCTCTTACATCATTTTGAAACTTAAGTGAAGTGTGAATCTTCGAGGATCTCTTTTTTACTGTGGTCTTTCCTCGGGGGGGGGATGAGGACAGGGACCTCCAGCCATTGTGATCATGTGATCAGATCTGAGGGTATAGGGGGCGCTTCCGGTGAACATTGTGTGCTCCCCATGTTCGTGATGATGATGTTTTCTCCTCTTGTGGTGATGAGGGGAGTTGTTGTGGTTGTTCCATGGCATTTGGTTCCAGGAACTTGAACTTTTGGGCTAGAGTGTTTGGGCTAGTGTAGTGTTCCTATATTAGGGTTAGGGAAGTCACCTAGGCATGATGGTGGTGTTTGGAGATACATTTATCTCCAGTGTTGTTTTCAAGGCCATATTAGGTCTCTATTAGGCGTAGAGGTGTAACATGCTACAAATTGCAGAGCAGTCTTGCCTATGGTTTCAAACCATAGGCCCCTTACACACATTTTTAGGACCATGCATACATGTTTGTGGTCTTTGATGCACCATCCTGTTTGTATTAAATTATATTCCTTTTATAATATAGCACCACTTGTTAGATTATGTTTTAAATATGTAGGTTTGACCATTTTTCAATTAAGCAATCAAACAAAATATTTCAACCACAAAAGGTCACTCAAACTTATGTCATTACAATCCACCAATATCAGTCAAAATCTCTGCACAAGTAAAAGCCATCTGAATAATTCAACATTGAAGAGATCTATAACTAATTAAGAGGTTGTTGCTGGCAAACAACTTTACATTTCAGTGTTTCATGTACAAATTCAATGCCTGCTGCCTTTGGGGAATAAGTTACCTGTGTTACATTTAAAAAAAAAGTTGGTAAAATTTCAATAGAGAATGTCTGTCAAGCCGGCAACAGGCTCATAGTTACTAGGCATCTCATCCAAAGGAGGACACACTCAGGAGCATAGTACCCATGCTGTGGGAGTAGAACCCATAGCTTTCTGCACCAAAAGGCAAAGTATGCTACCTGTTGTGCTACTAACACTACTTTCAAATTTGAAAGCATAAACACTGATGATGGTCATTTGATAAACAAAACAGGTGCACATTAAAAACAGACTTAGTAAATCTAAGCTCATACATCCACCTTTATAACCCTACTGTAAATGTCTCTTCCCTTGAAACTCAACATTCCTTGAAAATGCACTGACACTCAACAGTCCTTGAAAATACACCTGCTGGTGGTAGCTGTAGAGGATTCAGGCTCTAGTCTCTTGTAATCAAGGTACAGGTTTGAGCCTGAATAAGATAACCAACCTGCCATCCCAAATTGGGGCATTTAACACACGCACACACACACACACACACACACACACACACACACACACACACACGCACATACACACACGCACGCATGCACACACACACACACACACACACACACACACACACACACACACACACACACACACACACATGCACACATGCAGAGATGCACGCACGCACCCATAACCTGTACTGCTACTCGTATTCCTGTGCTCGCTATGGCAGCTCTCAATAACTGCTCTAATGTACATATGAACAGAAGTTCTCTGTAACTGCTCTTATGTGTGTGCGCATGCACAGATGCTACTTGTCCTTAAAGGAAAAATGTAATGCATGCAGAGTGCGCTCTTAAAGAAATGTAAGTTGTGTGGCAGTAGGCCCGCCCCAAGCCAACTGCCTAGGTTCCTTAGTGCTGAATGCAGCTCTGCACATAGGTAAGTACTAGGCTAACTGCCTTTGTGGACCATTTTAAGCCTAGCCAATTTCCCTTGGTGAGAATCAAACCCTGCACCTCTTGTCTTGAGGCAAACACCTTAACCGTTATGGCAACCCCCAATCCCCATAGGTAAATACTAGGCTAGCTGCAATTGTGGGCCATTTTAAGCCTAGCCAAAGGTGGCAATCAAACCATGTACCTTGTGTCTGTGAGGTAAGCACCTTAACCATTATGCCATCCCCCAAACACAGTTTACAAATATGGCTTTTTTGTTATCTGCATTTAGTTTATAACCCCAAAAACATTTAGAACTGTCTCAAATTATTCCACTATACAAGGACATTTCTGCTGGATCTGTCAGCAGTGCTGTTCTTCCTTGCCTCCCCTTCCACTCATATCCTTGGTTGTTTGTCATTCTTATTTTCATTGCTAACAGCTATATAATGCCCTCTTTCCCTGCTGTTGTCTGCAACATATATATACCCATTGCTAATAGCTATATATTGTGGACAACAGTGGGGAAAGAGGGCATCCCTGCCTTGTTCCTGTAGAAAAAAACACTTTATCAGACAACCTCTCCATACACACACACACACACACACACACACACACACACACACACACACACACACACACACACACACACACACACACACACACACACACACACACACACACACACACACACACACACACACACACACACACACACACTCACATTTATCCTTGCTTCTGACCCTGTATACATCTTCCTTATTCATTCAATTATTTCAACAGGAAAATCATTATCATATACAAATATTCCAAACTTACTCTGTCAGAAGCGTTCTATGCATCTAGGCATACCCGTAGTAATGGTAACTTTTTCTTTGTCCTCTGCATCCATCTGAATTATCAAATCCACACTGATTAAGGTCTGCCATTTTGGCAACACCTTTGCTATCTTTTTTTGTTAATACAGAGACATATTTTTTGCAGTAATTATTTAATATTGGAACTGGTCTATATGAAGCAGGGGGTCTTCAGGCTACTGGCTAGGAAACAGTCTGAAGAATTAAGCTCATATATCCACCTTTATAACCCTACACTTGCGAGCTGAGGTCACACATCAGACGTACGATTCTAGGAAAGTAAAGCTTTGTTGCCCAAGCCTGACAGCAGCTGTGATAACCCATGTATTAGAATACTACAGCAGGGATCAGTAGGACATCTACTGTTATGGTAAGTTCTTACACAACTATACTTTCTATAACAGAAACGATGTTCAGCTTCCTTCTGGTGCCTTCCTCCAAGTCTTCATGTATTTCACTGTCTGTTTTCCACAGCTGCTGCTCCAGACATCAAATCCCATTCCCAGAAGTGCAAATAACACTCTGCATCAGCTTACCTTAGCCCTCATTTTACAAAAAAATGTTTCATTATGTAGACATGGTCTGGCTAGTGCAGCAAGAATTGTTCCCCTCTGCTCTTAAAGTGGCACTCTCATGTAAAGTGATAACAATGCTAAACATTCTCTTTTCTTAAAGAAACAGTTATTTACCTGGTATGCTTAAAGGAAACACTTCTTATTTACAAAAGCAGTTCTATTTACATACTTTATACACAAATATAAAACTAATTACAGCATTAACATTAATTTGGGCACTGGATGGCATTCTAAAATGTTTTGCACCATACTACTTCAAGTTTTTTTGAGCTATAAAAGGGCAGTGTAATGTTTTTCAAGCAGTTAAAGGGGCAAAGTAGCAGAGTTCATGTGTAATATGCAAAACTTTGACTACGTGTATTTATAGATAATGCACTAATGTAGTGTATGTTGATTTTGCTTGCTTACTTTATGGTTACACACACATATAAATATATCTGTGTGTGTGTGTGTGTGTGTGTGTGTGTGTGTGTGTGTGTGTGTGTGTGTGTTTACACATACGCAAATGTAAATATGTATTATACATGTAGTTAGGAAGATAATGTATATTAAATACAGACAGTAAGAGATTTATGATATGTATGTATACACAGACAAAAAGAGAATGAAAACCTACTCTATCTGAACTTACAGTTAATTCTTTTTCTACACAGCGACAGAGATGTGCCACAACTTGTTGACGAAGTAGGTATGCAACATAATGTTAGGACTGCAAACAGCTTTCTATGCTAAGAACATAACATACCAGCATACACATGATGAAAATATTCATCAGTGCCCACAAAAGGTGCCCAAAGCAAGCATTATAATGGAAGTATTGTAATCTACATAGACTGGTTTTCAAAGGCAGCCTCACAAATATAGGCAGTCTCATAACAGACAGGTAGTATCTCCCATGCAAGTCTTCAGCTTCAACAGACACATGGCAAGAGCATTATAGCCATGTACATATTGAATGCAGAACTAAAAGGTGCTACAGTACAAAAGATGTGACGTAAAATAAGTGGACATACCATGCAGAAGTAATTCCATAGATGTCAGCATCTCAGAATACTTCAACTACGTTGCTCTTCTGCACCACATAACATTGATGGGCCTCATTAGCATGTAATGTTTCAGAATTTTGAGAACAGTCTGCCAGATGGTGACCCTGGTCTCAGCAGTTTAAATACTTGTATGATGCTGTATAACTGCATTATCATGCAGAGCGAGGCTTAGAAGAGCCATGCTTCCAAAGAAGTCATCACAACCCAAAGAACCACCACAGGTTTACAAAACAAAAGGTTTTGCAGAACAGCATGTGTATTATGCAGGACATAATACCAGAGTGAGAGATGAGCAAATTTACAGAAACATCTGGGCTTTGCAGGCTTGTTTTGAATATTGCAGATAGTACAATGCAGTTTGGTCATACATGATTATGCTTAAAGCTGATATCTGCTAACAAGTGGTAGTTTGAGCAATATGACTATATATGTGTGTATACTATATTCAGCTATGTAATGCAATGTATAACAGAGAGTTAATATTTGTTTACATGTGTCAGTAAGGCAATTACTGATATGTATGAACCAATATAAGTAATGCAATTACTATGCACAAAGGGTTAACTGTAATATGGTCACACACTAGTCTTAAATAGTATGGGAAATCTCAGGGACAGGAATCTATCCCTCCAGCATGTTCTGTTTATTGTAGTGACAAGGTTTAGGTCCCTAGAGTGTGTAGCTCGGAGGTAATGGGATTTCTTTAAGTGGAGCATGTCCAACAGCTCTGGGTTTGACATAGCTTTGTGTGTTAGGCAGAGATTGCCTCTGAGTAGGCAATATATGACGGAGTAAAGCTGGAGTTTTTTGAGATGGTCTACGTAGGGCATCTGTGTGAAGCCGGTAATCCTCTTTGTGAGGTATTTATGCGACCTTTCCAGTTGTTGTATATGTCTTTTGAGGTGCATACCAAAAGGGGCGTTGTACTCTATAATGGGTCTAATGAGTGACGAGTAGAGGGGAACAATGACCTCTTTTTTCCTGCATGAGAAACCTTTTGTGATGAGGTGTGCCACATAGAAGAATTTCCTGACTACTGTGGTGATGTGATTATCAAAGGCGAGACTACTGTCCACTTGTGTCCCAAGGTCTCTTATCACACTTTCGGTGTTAAGTAAACTACCACCTATGTGGTAGCTCATGGGTACAGAGTTTTTACCAAAGGGGATGACAATGCACTTTTTGGCATTGAGCTTGAGGCCATGGCTCTGACACCAGGCATCTATCTCCGTGGGGCCCTTTTGTAGGATGTCCACATCTTTAGGAGTTTCGGTTATGGCTCCTAGTTTGCAGTCATCCACGAACTTCATCAGCCAAAGACCTTCTGTGTTAGCCTGTACTTCAGAAAAGTAGATTCCAAACAGGAGAGGACCCAGGACTGAACTCTGTGGTACTCCACTTGTCACTGATCTGAAGTCGGATTTGGAGTCTGCTACTTTCACAGTGTGGGTTCTATCAGTGAGCCATTTGGCAACCTCTTCTTGTGACATAGGGATTTATACCTAGTTTAGTGAGCTTATCTATAATTCCAGAGTGGGGGATGGTGTCAAAAGCCTTGTCAAGATCTAGATAGGCTGTGAGAACCACCTTACCCTCGTATACAGCTTTGGTGACTGCTTCAAAGAAGTCTATCATGTTTAGGAGACATGATCTGCCTTTTACAAACCCGAACTGGGTGGGGTCCAAAGTTTGTAGATTACCAATGTCTTTGTGTATAAGATCCATGATGATACGTTCCATGGCCTTGCAGACCAGACTCATTAGGTTAATGGGGCGGTAGCTCCCAGGGTCTGTGGTGGCACCCCCTTTGTGGAGTGGGATAACCGTCACTGTGCGCCATTCAGTGGGCACAAAGCCTGAGGTGAGGCTATGACTGAACATGGTGCTTAGGTGGGGTGCCAATTCATTCTGCAGTTCATGTGGAACACAGCCTGGGATATTGTCAGGTCCCATGGATGCTGTGTTCTTGGCTTTGGAGAGTGTGGTTTTTACCTGTGCAGTTGTGATTGCAGGAACTTTGCATTCTTCCGGTATAGAGATGGGCCCTTTAGGGGTGGGGGGTAAAGTTAGCCCTGAAACTATCTGCCAGGATGTTGGCAATATCAGTTGGTTCTGTATATTTAGTGCCATTGTGCTGTAACTCAGAGCAGATGTGAGTGTTGCCATTGAGATTCTTGACATAGCTATAGAATGCTTTGTGGTTGTCTTTAGAATCAGTGGCAATTTTGTTTTCATAACTAGCTTTGGAGGATTTTATGAGGGATCTCAGCTTCTTACTGAGGCTGACCAGGGAGTTCCTCCAATCATGGGATTTTACTCTTTTTTGCAACAGTTTCTTTCTTCTGTTGTAGAGTTTGTTTATGGCAGGGGACCACCAGATTGGCTTCCTTTTTTTGGAGGATAGCATCTTGGTTCTGTTAGGGACAGCACGATCCATGCACTCGTGTAAGTGCTTATAAAGTGTAGTTGTGTAGGATTCAGCAGTTGTGCCTCTATTGTCCATCTGCATGGGTGTCGTGAAGTTTACCACTTCTGTCTTAAGAAGTGTGAAGTTGCCTTTGGAGAAATTTTTTACTGTGGTTTCCATAATGGGGGGTGGGGTCGGGATGTGGATGCCTAGGGTGATTAGCTTGTGATCGGATCTGACCAACAAGGAATTGACCTCTGGTTTGGAACACCAGTCGCCCATGTTGGTAATGACCAGGTCTAGGATATTGCTGCCCCTGGTGGGGATGTGGATAAGTTGATCCAAGGCATTGGTATTTATGAATTCCAGAAAATGTTAAGCAAAAGAGTTGGTACATGAGTAGTTTTCCCAGTTAATGGTGGTTTAGTTGAAATTGCCCATTATTAGGGTGTTGGGTTGTACCCTAATATTTTCCAGTGTATCAAGAAATGAGGAGTGGGAATCCTGGGGCATGGTGGGGGATCTGTAGCAAGTTACAATTTGGACTGCAGTCTTGCCCAGAGTTAGTTGCACTTGGATATTCTCGGATGCATTATGCTGAGCAACTATCCTGGAGGTGTGGATATCCTTAATGAATATGGACATGACTCTGCCTTTAGTGTTTCGGTCCAGTTTACGTGGCTGAAAGGTGTGGTATGAATTATAGCCTGGTAATGCAGGGGTGCTCTCTAGAGCCTTGAACCAGGTCTCTGTCACTGCACAGATGTCAATGTTCTCCATTTTAAGGAGTGCCTCGAGTGAATGCATTTTGAGGTTTAGACTTCTAGCATTGAGTAGCATTCCCCTCAGATTTTGCTTGCTTGAATCTGTTAAGGTGGTGAATTTGTCATTTGACCCTTACCTAAAAAAGGCACTAAAGGGGAGTGAAGAGCCTTAGCCAGTATCCAGAATCCCAAGGGCGACAGGTGCAGGCCATCTCTGGCAAAGCATCGTGGTTTGTCGATCATGTCATCCCAGGCAAACAGATACTGGATCCCCTTAGAATGACACCAGAAGCTTAGCCAATTATTGAAGTCAATCATTTTGTCCTTGTACTGTGGTATCATTCTGGGTGATGACAGGATGCTACTCAGGGCTAGGGTCATACCTGCCTGGGCTACAAGATCGGAAAGCTCCTACATGTCTCTTTTCATGTAGTCCAGGGAGGTACGTCTCAGGTCATTCACACCAACATGGATAATGACAGAGTCATATTTGTACTTGTTGTGGAGTGACTTGAGTGCATGCATTATGTGGTGAATCCTGGCACCAGACAGGCAACTGACAGTAAATTTCTCCTAGTTTAGCCTGGTGAGTGGAACATCAGTGTGCCTGACTATAGAGTCACCTATGACTAGAGTGTTGGGTACATTGTTATGCCTTATGGGCTATAGTTGAGTGGCACACTGAGTTTGTGGGCTATGTGTCATTTGGGTTGTGTTGGGTGGTGGAGGTTGCTTGTGTTTCTGTTTTGGAGGTCTCTGTTGCTTGAGCAGATTTTTATTGAGAGCCTCCATGAATGTAGGTCTATGTAACATAAGACAACCATCTGGAAAAAGTCTGCTTTGATACAAGTTGTTGTTTTCTCTTACTGGCAAAAGAAATGAGCAACAGATCAGAGTTCCTGAGAGTTTTAATTCTGTAAAGATAATATGTGAGTTGTCTGTGGATATCCAGTTCTGTATGGAGTATCCTTTCTCCCTCATTTTTAGGTTCTGAAAAGAAGACAGAGAATGGATAGCTTGGCTCAAAGTAAACTTGGATATTATTTTAGGCATAAATGAATGATTTGGTCTTAAGGAAACACTATCTTTGTGGCAAATGAGATAAGGTTGATCTACCATAAGAGCTTGCAACTCAGATACTCTTCTTGCAGAAATCAGAGCAATCAACAAAATTGGTTTCCATGTTAAAAAACTCAAGTCAGTCTGAATTAGCTGATTCAAATGATGAAGCCATGGTTAATTTTTCGAAGATAAAATTCAGATTCTAAGGAGGAGCTACCTGTTTCCTAGGAAGTTTAGTATGCAGCACCCCTTTCTAAAACATTTTCATATGTGAATGCAATGAAAGAGGGGGATCCATGGGCAGACATGCTAAAATGGCTGATAGGTGTACCTTGATGGAGGAGTAAGTTAGGCCAGAGGATAAATAATGGAGAACCAGACAATACTAGCCTTAAAAGAGTGTTGTTTTTTGTCTTGGCACCAACTAGAAAATATTTTCCGTTTGTTAATATATTATTTTCTATTAACAGGTTTTCCTGCAGCTGTTCATAGGTTCATAGGTAGGTACTTGGCTATCTGCCTGAGGGCATTTATAAGCCTAGCCAGAGTGTGTCAGCTTTCACTGCCCCATTGATTAATTAACTGAGCCTCTGCCTGCACATACTCAGAAAATAGGTTTCTATCATCCAGGCAGTTAGTTGCAGTTGCTTGGAGTTAGGATGTATCAAATACCTCCTGTTTTGTGTAAGTAGCTCCAGTCTGTGAAGAAGTTTGTGATAACTGCCCTTGGCCATTTACAAAAGAAGAGAACCAATTTTATCTGGGCCAGAAGAAAGTCAGCATAATGATCTTTGGAGAGTCCTTCTGAGCCTTCAGAATGATCCTGGAGATTAGGGGAATGGGTGGAAAAGAATAAAGGAACAATGCTGCCCAAGGAAAAGAAAATGCATCCTTTTTCCAGGCCTTCTTGCCTGAAGTCCTGGAGCAGATTTCTGCCAACTGACTGATTTGACTGGAAGCAAAAAGTTCTACCTGAGGTGTTCCTCAAAGCTGGACCAATTTCTAGAAGATTTCCTGATTCATTTTCCATTTGTGAGGGTCTGTCCTAGTCTTGCTCAGCTTGTTTGCCACAAACTTTTGCTCTGATGGGATGTAAGATGCCCATAGAGTGATATTGTCCTGAAAAGCTATGTGGAGGCCTACCATGGCTTATCTGTACAGGAGGTAGGATCTGGTTCACTCTGTGTAACACATCACCATAGTATTGTCTGTAACCAATTCTAAAGGTCCCATATCTCTCAACTGAAGAGATTTTTAAAAAATGTACAGATTTTTGCCTCATATTTTTGGTCCATTTTTCATAAAACTGTGGTTTTTCAGCAAATTAGTAGTAAATAATTAAAGATTGAAGTTAGAAAATAATGACAGACATTTGAATTTCAGACTCCATACATAATGATAGACATTTGAATTTCAGACTTCATACCCTTCAGAAAATTCATGCTAACATAAAACCTGGTATTCTATCAACTTTTTAAGTCTGTAAAAGCAATATTTAAAAATCATCCCGATTTTTGGGCCTTTGTCCCACTTTTATTTATGTCTTTGTCTAGATTTCGTGCTCTAAGAGGTTGAGAATTACGAAGGTCCTGGGTTTCTTACATGATTGAGAGAGTTGGCAGTATTTATGACTGCCAACATCTCTTTTACACTTATGTGTTCTGTTCTGTCTTTTTTGTTCCAAACATCCTGCACTTTTATTCATATAAAGAGCCTCCTTTTCCATTGTATCCTATGAGGGTACTGCTCCCCAAACAAAGTACGATGCACCTGTTACTACAGGCTGTGCAGGAGCTGGAAGCAAAAGTGGGAGACCTGGATTCAGATAAAAATGGCCTCTCCACCAAATAATTTCCCTTTTCATAAGCCTCAAAACAAGAATCTGTACTATCGGGGGATGTAGATGCTGGGACTGTGCTGATTTTAGGTACCATTGAATTTTTTATGTGGAGAAACCATGCGAATTATAGATGCCATGAGACATAGTATCCTGAGAAACTGCCTTACTGAAACTTTTGTTTGAGTGGAAAACTCAGTAATATATCTAGATATAGATATTCTTCTTATGGAAGAAAAGCACCTTGAATTAATGTCTCTAGGAGACACCCCAAGAAAACAACCCTGTGTGAAGGCATTAAACAAGATTTTTGGATGCTATCCTGAAACACCATTCTGTGCAGAAGATCTCTCACCAAATTGAGAGATTCCTGACACTTTGGAAAAGACTCTGTAAAGAAAGAAGAATTGTCTAAATAAAGAAAATGTGAATACCTTTAAGTCTGCAGTTGAGTATCATTAGAGTGTGACAATTTGTATACACTGTTGGAGCAGTGAAGAACCCAAAGGGTAATGCAAAGAACTGAAAGTATGATCCAGACACAGAAAACCTTAAGAGACATATAAAATCTGGAGTTACAGGAATGTGATCATAAGCATCTTTTAAATCTTGGGTCATCAAAAAAAATTAAAAGGTAGTAAGAGGTAACAGGTTGTGAAGAGATAGCATTTTGAATTTGTGTACAATCACAAACTCATTTAAAAAGGAAATGTCTAGAATTGGTCTCTGAAGCTTCTTTCTTTTGCACAAAAACATTTTTGAATAAAAAAACCTTCTCCCTAAATGAATAGGATGAACTACTGGTATCACCCTCAGAGTCAGGTGATGCTAAATGTCAGGGGGGTGGGGTTTCATCTGGTGGATGAGGAGGTGTTCCTTGAAAGGGATGAAGCGATCCCCATGCCATATGTATATGTGAGGAATCATTCTCAAATCCCATTTATCTGTTGCCAAATAGAGAAACAGAGATTCAGATTTTTTGAAAGGATTAAAGACTTGCCATTTGGGAAGGGGGTTGATTCTAAAGATAGTCATTGAGATGTGTTAGACTGTCTTTTATTCTGGGAGCCTCCATTTTTTAATGTGTTTATCATCAGCTTGCTGTGCTTGCTTATTTGAATTTTTGTAAAAAGTTACAAAGGTAACATTAAACCTTCTTGACAAACTTAGAGAAGGGAGGCTGAAACTCTGTGGCATTCCCTGAATCAGCTTGTCTCTCTCATCACACTTTTTAAGGACCTCTGTAACAGATTTTCCAAAGACTACTTCTCCATCTAAAGAATTAAAATTTTCAGCTTTAACATTCTCAGGAAGGTTTTGAGTATGCAACCAATCAAACATTATCATAACAGTTCCAGTAGCAGCAGCCCTGGAAGTGACATCAGCCAAATCACAACCATATTTCAAAGAGTGGGTAGCCCCTTCAGATACAGTAGTACTAACATTACGCAAATATGCTTTTTCCTCAGATGAGGGAAAATAAGCCATAATGTTCCTCACCTCCTCAAAAGAGACAATAATACACATTAATGTATGAGCTTGATGATTGAGAATCCTAAGAATATGTGTTTCAGAAGAATACATTTTTTTCACTAAGCTATCAAAAGCTTTCCCATCCCTGTTGGAAGGGGAGGGATTGGCATTAACCAGGATGTTTAGCAGCAAAGGGGTTTACATGAGATATCAGTGCTGGATCTGATCTGGGGTGAGAAAATAAAAATTTATAACACTAAGGAACATTATAATATCTGTCTGCTTTCTTGGGGGCAGCAAATTATAGACTATAATAAACACATCCATCAAAGATGCAGGGACAGAAGGAACTGGAGTTGGATCAGGAAATTAGGGTCTACTTTATTCCCGCGAAAGCTGAATCTGTCGAATACAATTTGCATGAACCATAACAAACGATACGCGAATACGTTGAATGCACTAAACCACAAAATTCAAAATCTCAATCTCTCCTAGTTGGCCAACCCCACCGCCCGCAACATACTACCTACCGAAACACAGTAAAAAACAACACATACACACACTAACCAAAACCCTACTTCTAACCCTAAAGTAAAGCACCAAAACCCTACTTCTAACCCTACACTAAACCCTACATACACAACTATCTATGTACTATCCTTAACCCCTCCCTAACTCTAAGGTCCGTAACTACCGCACACTTACCCTACTGAGCTATACCCAAACAAACTAAATATTCCACGCACATACACTTAACAAAACCCTACACTAAACCTTACATACATTACCTATCTATGCACTTACCTTAACCTGCATCCTAACCCTAAGGTCCATAACTATTGTACACTTACCTTATGGAGCTATTCCGCAGATGGGCCAACTATGCAAATTCGATATTTCCACTTTTGCGGTTTAGTGCATTCGACGTACTCGTGTTTCACTCGTTATGTGTTGCGCAAGTTTGTATTCGACGGATTCAGCTTTTGCGGGAATAAAGTAGACCCAGCAATTCCACTTGTAGTAAGTCACAATATTTCTTAAGAGACAGTGGAAGATCATTATGTTGCCACTGAAACAACTGATTCAATCTGGAAACTGTTCCATAAAAAGAAAAATACTTCAAAGGTACTATCAAAAGCAACACTTTCTTCAGAATCCGAATCAGGCACCTGAAGAGAAGATACTTAATTATCTCTTCAGAATTATGCTGCAGATCAAAATCGTAAACCCTCTCAGAAAATGAAGAGTCCCTTTTTTGTTTAACTAAAACACCAGAAATGGAAGGGTCCAGAGCCTGAACTAAACCCTGAGCTAAGTCCAAGAAATTACTCAGGTCCAAAGTCACTGTGGCAAGAGAAGACATATGGCTAACTTTTACTTCTTTTTGACAGAAACATTTGTAGAAGCAGACCAACTTTTGACATACAAAATCTCCTTAGGGACAGGTATGCCTTTCTAGTTAGACAGAGAGGTATTCCCTGCTCATTCTTCCAAGATCAACAAGAGTGGTTCTCCCTTGCCTGCCAACTGCACTACAAAAGGAAGTGTCTAAACCCTGGTACATGATGGCTGTAGGGACTACACCAGAGTCAGCCAAGGAAAAAAGATGAATGGTCTGAGGAACCAGAAATGGCCACAGGAGAATCACCCATATATGGCTGAGGCACATTAATAGTCTGCTGAAGTGGCAAAGGATACTTTCTACTTTGTTTTCTTCTTGTGACAAAGGAAGAGGAACCAGTAGCTTGTTCATGGGGGTCTATATTAGATCAGTGAATGTTTAAACAAGCAAACGCTGATTGATCGACCTTATTTTAACGAAAGTTAAAAATATAGAAGCAACAGAAACTCAAATTTTTTCCTAGGGAAAGGATTAGGTTGTCCGTTTCTGTTGCTTTGGTATTTTCACTGCTGTGGTGGAAAGTTACGGGTCGGATTCAGGTAAGTGTGCGATTGTGTGGATGTGAGTGTTAGGGTGGTTTAGGTGAGTTAGGGTTAGGGCTCGGGTTAGGTATGTGTGCGATTGTGTGGACATGAGGGTTAGGGCGGATTTAGATGAGTTAGGGAGCGGGTGAGGTGAGTGTGCGACAGTGACGACCTTAGGGTTAGGGTTTGGGTTAAGGTAAGTGGATAGTTAGTGGTGTGTGCATAGTTTAGTGTAGGGTTAGGTGTCAGATTTTAGGTGTATGTGTGTGTATTTCTGTTTGTTTGGTGTGCTTGTGCTGTGTGTATGTGTTTTGGATCACCGATTTTTTTCCCTAGGAAAAAAATCACTGATCTGACAGTTCGGGATTGTAAGCTTTCGTTTACATAAGGTCGATCAATCAGCATTCGCTTTTTTAAGCGTTCGCTGATCTAATATAGACCCGTTCATGGTACTGCCAAAAAAAGATGCCTGGATCCCCAGGAAGCCTTCCAGTAGTAGTCAGTGAAACAGATAAGTATTGATAAGGTAAAATTTTCACAAAAAAACATAGTGAAAAGCACTTTAAACACTTATACCATTTCCCAAAAGTAAAATAACATAACTTTTACCAAGAAAAAAATAGTTTAAAGTTAGTTTTAAAAAATAAGTTATGTACTCACCATAACGTTCCATCTGTGTTGTCCATTTTCATTCTTCCTCAACATGTGGGGTTCAGATCTGATTCCTCAGATCTGACTCAGCCATTGCAAAAGCTCATGGCAATCAGAAAAATCTCAAGCTACTCCCTTACCCACAATGCACCAACCCTAGGTACCTCAGATCTGGTTTGCTAATATGAGCAGAAAGAAGTATTGAAAAACAAATAGAGGAGACTATATCTGGAGCTATGTTCCAAGGAAGTGGCATAATCAGAAAACATTCACTCTTCCAGGAGACTTCAAGGCAGGGGGGTGGTGGAAGGGGAGTTGAGGAAGAATGAAAATGGACAACACAGATGGAACATTACAGTAAGTACACAACTCCTTTATGTGATTGTCAGCTTTCATTCTGTCCTCAATATGTGGGACAGAGTACCCAGCTACCTACATCCCTGAGTGGACTCAATGAAGGACATTTCTGAGCACCATTAAACCAAATGATGCTCTACCCCTGGAGACCATATCCAACTTGTAATAAGTAACAAATGTGTGGGAAGTAGCCCAAGTAGCTGCAGCACAAATGTCGTCCATAGACTGATGAAGTAGCCATGGCTCTAGTGGAATAAGCTCGTAATGGTTTCAATAAGGTAATGCCCAATTTGTTGTATATATAAGAAATACAATCTGTAAGCCATCTGGATAGAGTAATTTTAGCAACAGGTTTTTCTAGTTTTATGTCAGAAAAAGAGACAAATAACTGGTCAGTCTTTCTGATACTTTCTGTTCTGTGCAGGGAAAAACGCAATTGCTTGTGGATATCTAATAAATGCAACGTGTATTCACCTTTGTTAGCAAATGTGGGGAAGAAAATGGGCAAATTGATAGACTGATTAATATTAGACTCTGAAACCACTTTAGGGAGAAAGGAGGCATTAGTTATTAAAGTGACTCTGTCTTTGTGAAAGATCAGATAAGGTGATTTTGAAGACAAGGCTTGAATCTCTGAAATTCTTTTAGCAAAAGTAATGGCTACTAGAAAAATTGTTTTCTAAGAGAGATACTTTAGTTCACATTTAGCTGCCGGTTCAAAGGGGGGTTGAGTAAGCTGCTACAAAACGAGATTAAGATCCCATGGGGGAGTAGGGTCTCTGAAAGGAGGTCTTAGAAGAAGAGTACCTGGCAAAAAGGTTTTGCATAGGCAATAGAAACACCTCCTGTGTGAAAATTTGAGATCGTGCTAGCCAGACCTTAACTATGGAGGAGCTAGCACCATGTCTAAAAAGTCTGGCTAAGAACTCAAGAATACTATGCAAAGGGGCTGAAAATGGACAACATTATTCATGTGGACCCAGTAAGTAAATCTTCTCCATTTAATGGAGTACAGTTTATATGTTGATGGTTTATGTGAAGATAAAAGTATCTGATGGACTGGAGAGGACAGCATAGGTTATCTGGCTATTAATTGAATTGGAGAAGCCAGGCAGTCAGCCTGAGGTTCAGTATGTCTGTATGAATCATGCCTGTCATATGAGACAGGAGGTCTGGAGTCGGATCCAGAATCCAAGGTTGGTGGAGTAAGTGAGGCCAAAGGAAGGGGAACCAAATCTGTCACGGCCAAAAAGGTGCAATGACAATCACGTTGCTCTTCAACCTAGCAGCTTTCTGCAGAAACTTGAAAATTAGCAGGATCAGTGGGTGGGCATAAAGAAGGCAAGTGGGGCCAATCGTGAAGTTGAGCGTCTCTTGGAGACTCCCCCTGTGGGGGGATCAGGGCAAAGTAGCTGCCTCACTTGTTGCTCAGGGGAGAAGTGAAAAGATCTCAGCAAGGCTGATCCCACTGAAGAAAAATCATGCCCACCACATTCTTGTTGAGAGATCATTCATGAAGTAGAAGAATGAACCTGCTCAGCTTCTCTGCTATTACACTGGACTACCCCGGGATGTGCATTGCTAAAAGAAAGCAGTTGGATGAGATCGCCCACTGCCACACTCTGTGTGCTTCTTGACAAAAGTGGTAAGATTTGGTTCCTCCCTGTTTGTTGATGTACCAAACTACTGACATGTTGTCCATTTGAATTTCAATTGTCCCTGAGGGGAGAGGCCTGCAACACTAAAAACACCACTGTCAGCTCTAGAACACTGATATGCAAATTGGACTGTTCAGTGGACCACATGACTTGGACTGTCTTTCCCAGATAATACTCCCCCCCCCCCCCACAGTTGGGAAGTGTCCATGGTCACTATAGCCTTGGGCTGCAGGGGGAATGAACAGGCACCTTTGTAGGGCCTGTTCTGATTGAATCTACCTCCTGAGATCTCACTTGCAAATCTATGTAATGTGTATCAGGTTTGACATAGGTTGGTAAAGTATTGGCCATTGTGTGACTAACATCCATTGCAGAATCTTCATGTAAAACCTGGCTAAAGGTACTAGAGATATTGCTGCTGCCATCGACCCTAGTGCCTGAAGAACCAAGAGGCAGAAACGTTGGTGTTGCAGATTATTTTCCTGACCTGTGTTCTTAAGGTCTGAACTCTTAGAGGAGGTATCGAAGCTGTCATTGACTTTGTGTTGAACAATGCTCCTATAAACTCCAACTCTTGAACTGGTTCCAATTGAGACTTTTTGTAGTTTATGATTATCCCCAGATAAGAGCATGTCTGAAGGACCCAATTTCTTGCCTCTATTACTTGGTGCTTGGTTGGGGCAGTAATGAGCCAGTAATCTAGATATGGAAACACCCAGAATCCTTGTAGTCTCAAGTGAGCTGCCACTACTGCCATACATACATTTAGTGAACACCCTGGGGGTTGTGGTGAGACAAAAGGGCAGAACTCTGAAATGGTAATGACTAGCTCCCAGCCAAAAGCGTAGATACCTTCTGGACCATCTGTTCATCTTTATGTGATAGTATGCATCCTGAAGTTTATCGAATACATCCAGTCATCCTTGCCCAAAAATGGCAGAATGGACTGAACCATGACCATCCAAAACTTGGTGCGTCAAACAGATTTGTTCAAGTTGCTGAGATCCAAGCTTGGTCTCTGGTCCCCTGTTTTCTATGGCACTAAAAAGTATCTTGAGTAAGTTATGAATTCTAAATGGTCTGGTGGAACCTCTTGGATGATTCTTTTTTCTAGCAGCTTTTGTATTTGAAGTACTGCTTGTTCCCTCTGACTAGGTGGGACATCGGGGATTTTTCTTTAGATTCGAGGAGAAAGGGAAAAGGGTATTATATACCTCTGGAAATGATCCTCTGCACCCATATATCTGTTGTTATCTATAGCCAGGCTCTCTGGTGCAGGAATAATCAATTCCTGATTGCCTCCAGTGGGGAATAATCAGGCCTCCTTTCAGAAGTTCTGGAAGGGTCTGTCAAAAAAGGAATCTCTTGACCCTTGGTTTTGTGGGCCACCTCTGCCACTAGGGTGGCATCTACCATTGGAGTTTCTCCCTCTACCCCTGGGGAAACCTCTTCCATGTGTGTCTTGAAAAGGTCCCTGGGACATTTTGAACCACATTTTCCCAGTGCCTCATTGATTCCTGGAGAAGGCATGGAAAAAAGTATGCCCACAGCAGACAGGGTCTTTCCATATTTTTCACACCTGGATAAAGTGTCCTTAACTTTAGGGGCAGATAACTACATTCCATAAAAGGGGGCATTGATGAATGAAGACTTGAAGAGCTCTGCAAAATCACATAAGAGCATTCAGGTGTGCCTCCTTATGAAAACGCCGAAACCCGCTGCCCTTAAGGTTCCTTCAGCTGCATGTGAAATTAACTTCATGGAGGAATTGTAAATTGATTGCACAGTAGTCAACTGAGAGGCAACTGACACCTGTGCCTCATCAGAAATGGATTCTGAAAGGGTATCAGAGAGTTCTTTAACTAGGTCTCTTTGTAACCTGGTGAAGTGTGCCATATAGTTCAGAGACCTTAAGGCAAATGTTGCTGAAGCATAGACATGTTTCCTAAACCTATCCATTGACAGAGACTCCTTGTTCAGAGAATGGACAGTGGAACATTCTTCAGATAGTACCTTAGTGGCCGCCACTATGGCATGGCATGGCATGAACAGGTACCCCTTTTGTCCAAAACTGTCTGTCCTCTGGTGCTGTTAAAATTTTGTCTGGTCTCTGGGGAATGGTTCAGTGGTGTCCTGAGTTGGTATATATAATATGCGGGGGGGGCTTGACCTCCTGCAAAAATTCAGATTTTTGTTGTTTTCTGTCGTTCCACTTTTACATAGTAGGTTGACACCAATTGGTTGACAAGTAACTGTGGTGGTGGTGCTGCGGTAGCATTGTCACCTCACAATAAGACGCTGTCCGGTTCGATTCTCAGCTAGAGAGTCTTCTGCGTGGAGACATGCGTGAATGGGCGTACCTTTGTTGAAGGTTATGCATCAGGGCTGGCAACTCGGCACGTAAAAATCCACTGCCAATCATTAGCAGACCGGAGTTCCGCTGTGGCGACCCCTAACCGGGAAAAGCCGAAAGACACAAACAAACAAACCAATTGGTTGACACAGACAGGGGGTCGACAGGTGTGTGAGATTGACAATCCCCGAGTAGGAAAATATTTCCTTTCCCCTGGGGATTGTGAGATCTTGGAGTTAGTGTATATAATTAGCAGGAAGTGTGGGGGTTTCCCCTTGCAAAAACACTTGCCATTGGTTTAGTCCACTCCAGGGTAATCCTTGAGTCATGCACAGAATGTGTTGATATTGGTGAGGTCGATGTTCAGATGTCCTTACTGTGTGTCAGGGCACTGGACGTTCACTCCAGTGCCCTAGACACTTACATATCTATATTAGATAGATATGGATAGACAAAAAAGTGCTATTTCTGAGCACACATAGCCTCTCAACCAGGCTTCTTGCAGCTTTCTGAGATATCTTGGTTAGTGACCTGTCATAATATGAATGGCCTTGTCAGTAGAACCATTACTGGGCACAGTGACTGGTCAAATTGGTTTAAAGTTATAGTCAGCAAGTTCATCAGAAAAAGGCTTCAAAATTGTCTAAGCATGCTGTGTCCCATAGTTCAATGTGCTCATTTGACCCTTGATGTCTTGAACAAAGTATGGTTCAGGGTAAAAGTTAGTCCTGTCTAGAATGTATATTCCCAGACTTATCAATTAAAATCTACACGTTTATTAATTTTAGACTTTTATTCACTATCTCTTCTGCTTTTACACTCCTTTTCCCAGTTTGTAGCTAACTCACTTACTCACTAATGGAATCTTCATTCTGTATTTATGTTTGATCATTGGGTAAGCTAGAGTGATCCTCTGTTTAGGATGTGTTCTCCGGTTCGATTCTCGGCTGGAGTGCCTTCTGTGTAGAGTCTGCATGTCCTCCCCGCAGTCGAGTGACGTTTAAAGACATGCAGGTAGGTGCTTGCATAAATAGGTGTGCCTTCTTTGAAGGCTGGACATCAGGCTGGCATCATGGCACCCATAAAATCCACTGCCAATCATTAGCGGACCGGTGTTCTGCTGTGGCAACCCCTAACCAGGAAAAGCCGAAAGACATTAGTTTAGAATGCTGATACCCTCTTAGCATACTGGGGTTTTTTTTGCCTCAAATTCTTATGGCCTCTGCTATACTTATCATAGGTTCATAGGTTCATAGGTTCATAGGTTCATACTAGGCTATCTGCCCTAGGGCATTTATAAGCCTAGCCAGAATGTGTTTGGCTTTCACCACCCATTTTAAATTTATTTTGCTATGCCCTTTTTCGAGGTTAGTATACTGTGCCTCTGTCTAACAGTGACACAGAAGTGATACCCGGGGTAAACCTACGATCTCCCATCCACTCATCAAGATTCCTCTTGAAGAGAGTCAATGAGGGACTCTGCCTAACCTGGACTGGGATTTTATTCCAGAGTGAAGGGAGCCTCTGGGTTATGAATCTGTCCCTCCAGCATGTCCTATTTATTTCAGTGCTGAGGTTCAAGTCTCTCGAGCGTAGCTCGATGGGATTTGGATTTTCTGAGGTGCAGCATGTCCATTAATTCCGGGTTGGACATGGCTTTATACGTCAGGCACAGATCGCCTCTGAACAGGCGGTATGCCACTGAGTAGAGCTGGAGTTTCTTTAACCGGGCAGCATATGGCATCTGTTTGAGCCCTTTGATCCTCTTGGTGAGGTACTTTTGGGGTCTTTCCAGTTGCTGCAGGTGTCTGGTAAGGTACATCCCAAAAGGGCATTGTACTCAATTATGGGCCTGATGAGGGATGAATAAAAGGCACGATGACCTCCCTGATCTAGATGTGAATCCCTTCATGATTAGGTGGGCTATATAAAATGTTTTTCTAACCACTTTGGCCACGTGGTTGTCAAATGAGAGATTGCTATCAACTTGGGTCCCCAGGTCCCTAATTACTTCTTCTGTACTTAATGGATTACCACCTATGTGGTAATTTGTGGGCACTTTGTTTTTGCCAAAGGGATGACTATACACTTTTGGCATTTAGCTTGAGGCCATGGCTCTGGCACCAGTTGTCTGTTTCTATGAGGCCCTTTTGGAGGATGCTTGTGTCGGCTGGAGAGTCGATTATGGCACCCAGTTTGCAGTCATCTGCGAACTTGGTCAGCCACAGTCCTTCCGTGTTGGCCTGTACCTCCGAAAAATATATACCGAACAAGAGAGGTCCCAGGACTGAGCCTTGTGGGACACCACTTGTAACTGGTTTGGAGTCTGACATGGCTCCAGCAATTCTAACCATGTGGGTTCTGTCCTTGAGCCAGTTTGCAATCCATCTAGTGACATAGGGGTTTATATTTAAGCTGGTGAGCTTATCTATAATGCCCGAGTGGGGTATTGTATCGAAGGCTTTTGTGAGGTCCAGGTAGGCTGTGTGGACCACCTTCCCCTCGTCAATGGCCTTGGTGACTCATAACATTCATACCATTCCCTTGGTTTGAGGGCAAATTAGTATCAGCTTTAGCCAGCTACAGCAGATGAAATTACAGCCCAAATGACCTGAGATTTATGAGCAGCCATGCAGGCGAAAGACTGGTATGTCCTTAAGGGGTCATTTACATGCATCCCATGGGCCTCCACTCCAGGAGTTTTTTTTTTTAACTATTTTTATTAATTTTGAAACATAAATATTAACTTTCACATTAAAATACAACATTGAAATAGTACTACATTAATAAAAAAAACTGTAACACAACAACTATTTACAAGGGTGTCTGTAACCAAAAAGTCCAAGTATTTTTAAACCATTATTGAAGAGATAAGAAAAGAATACTCCAGGAGTTTTAAGGTATTAAACAATGAAGACTCTAGCATAGCTGGGGGCTTTCATGGCGTTTTTACTGGATGGATTGTCTGTGTGACCTTACCTTTCGGTTCATATACATATGTATGATGGGTTTTTGTTGTTTATTTTTTAATAAAACTGTTTTGTCTTTAGTATTTGGCTGTTCCCAGATCTGTTGTTAGCTCCCACAACCATATATTCCAAAAACAAAATTACACTAGGCATAGCCCTGTAGAGTAGGCAGAAGCCATTTTTAAGTAACAGGAAAGAGACATAGACAAAGTTCCATATTTCAAGCTTTACAACTTTACGATTTTTATAGTAAGAAATCATTATACCTTTTTAAGTTGTTTTTACGTGTCTTGTTCAAAGGCTAAAAAATGCAGAATTATATTCAACAATGGGTAAGATCTGCAAGTTATAAATTGGTACAACTGATATCCCTGATTGACTAGATGGCTTTTAAAATTGCATGTAGAGAAGACGCTTTTCTGACCTTGGTAGACACACACTGATCAAAATTTTACCTGCTATCTACCACTGTCCCTAGATCTTTAATGATGGTGGTATCACTTTTTTATGATGTCTTTTTATTTTGTAATTGTAAGTTATTTTATTTTCTCTCTCATCATGCTACATTTGCTAACATTAAAGACGATGCTTTACTGCTCCCTAAGATGTGTACTTTTTGTAGACATTCTTGGAAAACTTCAGCATCTGTTACTGAAGTAATTATATTGACCAATTTGCAGTCATCATTATTTTTGGTTATTCATAGCCCACTTTCCACGTTATGTCTAAAAAGAAGTGGTCCTAATACACAGCTCTGCAGAAAGCCAACGTATATTGAGATAGACAGGTAGTCACCCTTCTCTCTGACTTGTATAATTTTGCTTAACCTTTGTTACACTAACTGAATTACATATTGGGAAACATTTAGTGCTCTAAGTTTCACAGTTATTTTATGTGGAATGGTGAGAAGTGTCTTAGCAAGGCCATCTTAAGCAGCGTACACTGTCAGCCCTTCATTAAGTGTTGTTGTTACCTCTTCAAAGAATGGCCCATGACGCAAAAGAGAAGATCAACCCTTAAAAACCCATACCATTCCATATCTAGCACAATAGTTCCCCTGTGGCATTTTCTATAAGCTTCATTATAACTCTGTCTATGATTTTACATCTCTTACTGGTCAGACTGATGACTCAGAAATTGTTTGGGTCTAATGTGACCTCTAACCCTTCTTTGTGAATTCATACCATTATCGCCTCTTGCCACAGCTCAGGAATGTGTCCGTATGCTAACATTTTGTTTAACATGATTGATAGCTTTAGCTTTCAGTAACTTTTCTGGATCAACAGTATATAAAGTACTGAGTAAATTCTTCAGGTAAGAAACTCATATTTTACAAAAAATAAATAAACAGATAACTTATTTACTCACTGTTTTTAAGTGATTCAAATAATAAACCTCTTTATTAAATGGCAATAACCACTGTAGTGGGTATTCAGAAATGCTTAGCACTTCTAGGAAGGACTTAGAACCTCAAGACAACCTTTTTTTATTTTCACTTAGTTTCATGGAATGTGGTTAAAGGGCTCTGAAATACATATATTTTTCACTGAAGCTGAAAAATATATTTGGAATGCAGATCAAGTCACATTCTGAGAAAACTAATTTAAACACCTACTGACACTCTCAATAGGATTCTAACAGGAAAAGTACAGCTGTGTAAGCTGCACTTACCTGTAACAGTGCATGTTCAAATTCCTCACTGCTGCATTAGCCCTTAGGCTATATGGATTGCTTCCCATCTAGGGAACAACAAGCCAGCTTCAAAAAACTGTGGCTCTCCCCACTCATTCACTCTGACTGCTGTCTAATCTCACAGAGGGAAATCAGCAGTCAGACTGAAGCTTTCTTCAGGACTTTCTTGCCCATACAATGAGAGCAAAGCCTAATAATATCCTGAAATAACTAGCCATTATTAACAATAAAACATAAAGAAACAAACACATCCCTAGTTATTTTTATTTATTTAACATTTGTTTACCGGGAAAGTCTGACTTGGAACAAAGCCAATTTTCAGCTGAGGCCTGGGGAAAAATGCTCCAGATGCATGTCTTTTTAATGTGAGAGGAAAAAGGAGCACCCAGAGGAAACTCAAACAGACACAGGAAGGACATTCAAACTCCACACAGAAGACACACCAGCTGAGAATCAAACCAGAGAACCTCTTGCTGTGAGGCAACAACACCACCACTGCACAGCTGTGCTATCCCTTACTTTATGCCATACTTTATATCCCAATTACAACTGTATACAAGGTAGCGGGATGGAGCTGTGGCAGTATAGGAGGGATGGGAGAGAAATGAGGTTTATCCATTTGCAACATATCATAATATCTCCATAGTTCAAGGGGAACATCTATTTGTTCCCATAAAAATACCTCATTCATGCTAGCAATTGCCTGATAAAAAGAAAATTCCTCCACGGGAAGATAAGAATTAAAGTTTGTCTCACAATCAGAGAGTTAAGCTTGTGAGTTTACAGGAGAAGTGCTATCTCTGTCAAAATCAGACTCATACCCTGTTTCCTCAGGAATAATTTTACACGGAATGCCCATCTGTAAAGGTTTCTGCATATCAGGATTTACTGCCTGTAATGTCTGTCTAGCCAAGGTAAGGAACTAATCTTTTTTAACTGTAATTACTTCATCAGAAGAAAATACAGTTGTGTACAATCTTACCATAACAGTAGATGTCCTTGACTTTGCTGCTGCAGCATTCTTAACATATGGGGATTCTCTGCTGTGGAAGCCCAAAATCCAGCCAGTCTAACAAGGACAACTGTTGCTTTAAGGTATGCCGAACGTCACCCAGACACTCCTTGTGTAGTGTAGGGCATAAAGGTGATGTTCAGGTATACCTTCATCAGAACTGATTGCTCCAGTAGGAACACCAGCCCAAGGGACCCAAGAGGTAATCTGTACATCCAGGAAGACAAAAGATTTCCAGAGCTGTGGACAAGGGTAAGGCGGGCCACACAGCCTATCTGGACCTCGCCAAGGCCTTCGACACCATCCCCCACTCTGGAATCATAGATAAACTTACTAATCTGGGCATAAATCCCTATGTCACTCAATGGGTTGCCAACTGGCTTACTGACAGAACCCAGACTGTAAAAGTAGCCGACTCCAAATACAGCTCCAGACAAGTGACAAGTGGAGTACCTCAGGGTTCAGTCCTGGAACCGCTCTTGTTTGGCATCTACTTCTCTGAAGTACAGGCCAACACTAAGGGACTCTGGCTAACAAAGTTTCCAGATGACTGCAATCCCCAAATGATGTGGATATTCTACAAAAGGGCCTTACAGAAACAGATGCTTGGTGCCAGAGCCATGGGCTCAAGCTTAATGCCAAGAAATGTATAGTTATACTCTATGGGAAAAATCATCTACCCATGAGTTACCACATAGGTGGCAGTACACTAAACATTGAAAGTGTGATGAGAGACTTGGGGACACAGGTGGACAGTGGTCTCACCTTCGATAACCACATCGCCACAAGAGTCAGAAATCCTTCTATGTGGCACACCTCATTGCTAAGGGCTTTTCATCCAGAAAAAAAGGAGGTCATTGTCCCACTGTACTCATCCCACATTAGACCCATTACAGAGTACAACACCCTGTTTGGTATGTACCTCACAAGACATCTGCAACAGCTGGAAAGGCCACAGAAATACCTCACTAAAAGAATCACAGGCTTAAAGCAGATGCCCTATGTTGACCATCTTAAAAAACTCCAGCTATACTCTGTGGTATATCGTCTACTCAGAGGCGATCTCTGCTTAACATACAAGGCCATATCAAATCCTGAGCTGTTGGACATGCTCCACTTAAAGAAATCCCAATCCCTCAGAGCCACACGCTCCAGGGATCTAAACTTTGTCATTACAATGAACAAAACATGCTGGAGGGATAGGTTCCTGACCCAGAGACTCCCCATACTCTGGAACAGACTTCCCTGCCCATGCATGTCAAGCAGAGCGCCTCCTTGGCCCTCTTCAAAAGGAACCTTGGTGATTGGATGGGAGACAGGAAATTCACCCCTGGGATCATGTCAGTCGCCCTGCTAGACAGGGGTCCAGGGAAGTAAATATTGTGGGAAGAAATATCCAGGGAATTGTTATGGCTAGGCTTGTATAGGCTCTAGGGCTGATAGCGTAGTACCAACCTACGAACCTATGAACCTATGACTAGGGGAGGTGGAGGAAGGGAACGAATGCTGCAGCAGTGAAGGCAAGGACCTCTACCATTATGGTGAGATATTACACAACTTTACAATGTCCTTACATTCACTGCTGCAATATTTTTAATCATATGGCAGAGTGCCAAAGCTCAAGAGGAAACTAGGGAGGAGGAAGAAGGGGCAGAAGAATGCCCTAAAAAACATGAAGAACTGAACTAGCAAACCCAGCCCTAGCTCTAGAGATACCATCTAACTTGTAGTGCTTGATAAAGGTATGCACAAAAGTCCAGTTAGCTGCTTCAGGAATAGAATTAGTATCTAAGCCCTTGAAAAAATTACCAGAAGAAGCCACAGCTCTATTAGAATGAGCCTTAACTGAAGAAGTAAGGCTCTTACCATAAAAAATGTAACAAAATGAAATAGCCTTAGAAATCCAAGAAAAAATAGTTTGCTTGGATACAGCAAGTCCCAAAGATCAAGGATGAAACGAAACAAATAACGGATCATATTTTGTAATAGCCTTTGTCTTATCCAAATAAACCCTGAGTTGTCTATACACGTCCAATGTATACAGCAACCTCTCACTGTCAGATTGCAGAGAGGGAAAAAAGTAGGCAGATTAATAGGCTGATTAACTGATAGCTCATTAACCACCTTAGGCATAAAAGAAGAGTTAGAGTGCTAGGATACCCTGTCCTCATGAAAGATCAGAAAAGGAGGAGATGCCACAAGAGCCTGCAACTCAGAAATCCAACTAGCAGAAGTAAGATCTAACAAAAGAACAGTCTGCAAGGAACAATGTTGTAAGGAAGCCGAAGCAGCAGGGTCAAAAGGAGCCTGAGTCAACTTTTACAAAACAAAATTAAGATCCCATGGAAGAGGAATAGATTTCCTGGGAGGTCTAATATTAAGGATGGCTTTAAAAAATTGTTTCACCTCAAACCTAGAAGCTAAAGGAGGAGAAAAGGGCAGATGAGCAGAGATAGCTGATAAGTGGGCCTTAACAGAATAATAGGCCAAACCAGCATTGAGCAACTCACACAAATAGGAGAGAACCAAAGGAACAACTATAGTGGGTACAGGTTACGAGAGAGAGACACCAAATAGAAAACCTTTTCCATTTGGATAAGTAGGATTTCCTAGCAGTAGGTGTCCTGACCTCCTGCAGGAATTGCAGCACATCATCATAAAAAAGGTGTCTATGAGGAATCAAAATCCTATCACCCACAGTGTCAGCTGAGGCATGGACAGGTGGGGATGGATGAGAGATCCCTTGGCTTGTATGATTAGATTCACTCTGTGAGATAACTTGTGATGATTGCCTCTGGCTAAATGCAGAAGTAAAGGGAAACAGTGCTGTCACAGCCAAAAGGGAGTCACCAACAAGATTGTGGGAGCATCCTGTTGAATTTTGAACAAGAGTTTCGTAATGAGAGGAAGGGGAGAGAATGCCTAAAGAAACATCCCCTTCCAAGAAAATGAGAGGGCGTCCACTTCCACATCAGAGGACCTGGGACTCAAGCACAAAACAAAGGTAGTAGTCTATTCAGAGGGGAGGAAAAAAGATCCACTTGAGGAGAACTCTACTGATTGATAATGTCCAGAAACACATCCCTGTGAAGCATCCATTCATGGGTTTGAGTTAAGGACCTGCTCAGAGTATCTGCCACAGTGTTCTGATTGGAAGATATATAAACTGCCTGAAGAGTCACTTAATACTTGACAGCAAGATCTCATACCAGAAGTGCCAACCAGAAAAGAAGATAAGGTCTCATTCCTCTCTGTTTGCTGATATACCACATCACTGAGGTATTGTCTGTGAACACCTTGAGAGGCCCTGGAGACAAAAGAGAATGACAGGCCTGAAGAGCCAGCAGAAGAGTGCTCATCTCTTTAGCATTGATGTGCTCCTTCTGCTAACAAGGCAACCACACCCCCACTCACTTTTAGGGAGCCAAATGTCACCCCCATCCCATGTCTGAAGTGTCTGTGAACAACTCCTGAGAGGAAAAAGGGGAATGAAAAGGGATCCCTGTATTCAGAGACAACTGCTGAATCCACCAGTGAAGTTCCTGTCTGAGACAAGGAAGAAGAGGAACTACAAAATCTAGAGGATGTTCATGTTGAAGCCACTGAAACTTTCTCATGTGAAGTTTGGCCAGAGGGAGCACTGTAATGGTGGATAAAATGAAACCCAGAGCTCTCAGAAACTCCCTGGTGGTAATGGAAGCCAGAGAAAAAGAGTGTAAATGAAAGTAATGAATGTTAAGGCCTTTGGAGGAGGCAGGGATGCAAACATTGGCACAGTCTGAATCCTGCAATCCAGAAAAGCATGATCCTGAGAAGGATTCAGGGAAGACTTTTTGAAATGTATAGTGATCTCCAGGCTCTGAATAAGGGAAATGGCAAAATGAAGATTTTGCAAAAGGGTCTCTGGAGAGGATGCATGAGTCAGCAGGTCATCTAAGTAAAGAAAATTTTGAATCCCTTGAAGCCTTCAAAAACATTCACAGGAGCAAGGCATTTGGTGAACACCTTGGGGCAGTTGAAAAGCCAAAAGACAAAGCAGAGTACTGAAAATGCCAGGAAGCAACAGAAAAACACAAAAACTTCCTGAAAAGACGATGGATCAGAATATGGAGATAAGCATCCTTGAGATCCACAGATACCATATAGGCATGAGGGAGCAAGAAAGGAAACATAATCTGAAGGACCAACATCTGAAAGGAAGGCACTTTTAGAAAAGTGTTTAGATGACAAAAGGTCTAGAATAGGTCTCCAAGTGCCCTCTTTTCTGGGCACTAGAAACAGTCTTTAGTAGAACTCTTTCCCCCTTTGGGACACAGGCACCTCTTGAATAGTACCCTGAGTCAAGAGATTTTGAAGAACCTCTGGGGAAAAAGGGATGCTGTTCCCAAGGAGGCCAAGGAATGCCATAAAAGGAGGATGGGATTTCCACACCATGAGGTACCCTGATGAATGACTGACAGAACCCAAGAATCCTAAGTGATCTGAAGCCAAACAGAAAGAGAAAGAGAAAGGAGAAGAGAAAGAGGAATGTGGCTGGGAAGGGATGGATAGTCATACAGCACCTGGTTTGTCCAGAAAGGAAGGCTTTGGAAACCATGAAAACTGAGGAGCCTTAGCAGGAGGAGCCCATTTGCCACTCTTCTTACCTTTAGTAGAAGGGCAGGATTGCCTACGAACAAAGCCAGGCTTAGAGGGGTAGTTTTTCTGAAATTTTGACACAGGAGAAACAAACATATATTTACGCTCCTGTAAAGCATTACCCTTATCCTGAAGGGACTTAAACCAACAGCTGCTTCCCCAACATAAATTTATAATCCAGAAGAGCATCTATCAACTTAGTCTTAATATTATCAAGTAGAGGATTAAGCCTAAGCCAAGAATACCTCCTCATCACTGAAGCAAAAACAGCAGCCCTAAAAGAGGCATCTGCCACATCATAGCTACATTTAATAGGATGATGAATGACTTGAGAGGAAGTCCCTAGCAAGGAAAAAACAGAAGTTTTACCCTCAGAGTCTGGAAAATCAGAAATACGTTGACAGGCCTGAAAAAGAAGAGCCAAGACATACCTAGTCATACGAGTCTGATAATTAACAGCCCTAAAAGCTAGGGTAGCAGAAGTGTAAACCTTCTCACCCAGCCTTTCCATAGCTCTGCTGTCCTTGTGAGGAGGCAATAACTTGGGTGAAGGAAGCAACTGAGATGGCTTATCAGAGGCTACAAACACTACAGAGGGATCAGCAGCAGGACATCTATATAAAAAATAACAATTCTCAGGCACCCTATAAAACCTATCAGGCTTCTTGAGAGCAGGAGGCAGAGAATCAGGCACATGAGAGGCATTGGAAAAAGCATCCGGCAAAGCAGCCAAAACAAGAGGAATAGCCTGTAGTTTAGGAGATTCCAACTGCAGCAACTAATAATACTTCTTGTGGATATCAGAGACCTGAGCACAATCCCACTTTAAAAAATCCATCATCCTAGAGATAGTGTCCCCAAAAGAAATTTCCTCAAAAGGAATATCAGGACTAATAGATTCCTTCTCCTCTGACCAATAGTTGAAAGGAGAAGGAATGTGAGCAGAATGAATCAGGGATTCATCATCAGAATCCAACTCATCCTCAGAAGAATCCTGTTCTCTAGGTCTTTTAAGGGAAGTAGAAGATCAAGAATAAACAGGAACCAAATCCCTGTGAAAAAGGTTTAAGGACATTAAAGCAGTAAATAGCCCCTGAGTGAAGGTCTGCCAGTCACTTTGTGGATCCCTAGGAACAGAAGAAACATGTTTCATTTTTTGTTTCTTTTTTAAGGGAGCGTCCCCTCCAAAAAACTGACATGGTTCAGATCCAGGATGGCAGTCGAGAACCATATTAGGAACTTCTTCTCCAATCTAAGATCTAATCTAAAATCTAAGGAACTCCCCTAGGCCCCTCAGAAAAAGTCAACCGTGGCTCCTCCTGAACATCCAAGATGGATGCTTGCAAAGCCTCTTTGGACATGCTGCCAGCTGGATCTCACCAGCCTCCAACATGATAGCAGCAAATAAATCTGACAACACAGCCAGGCAAACCACCAGGTTTGTAACGACCTTAGGAGAAACACCTGGCAGAGGCTGGACAGTGGAAGATTCTGGTTGTACCTTTTTCACCTTCTTCTTCGCCAACAGCTGACCCTTGGGCAGAAGATTCCTTCTATTGTATCTTTAGCGAGAAGCTTAAGACACTGGTTCTCAAGATACAAGGAAAGGGAAGAAAGTCTACTGCAAAGGGTTTTGGGACAAATGCCTGGCAAATTGAACAAGACATATGGTCACGAGATGCTCCTAGGCAAATCATGGTGGTCTTTATGGGAATCTGTCTCCCACACTGGCATTTACCCTTCCTGGATGACATTAACCTCAAGGAGCACAAAAAAAAGAAAGAAAAAACAAAAACCCCAACGGGGCACTTCTCTGCAACTGCTAGAAGTCAGCAAACAGGCATAGGTAGTCACTGGAGAACAAACATGCATCCAACTGGCAGAAAACAGATACAGGGAAACAAACTGATGGTGAGAATATATATTCGGACTGGCAGCAAAGAAGTTCTAATTATAGTAAGCCTGAATGTCACCTTTATGCCCTACACTAAGCAAGGGGCATTTGGGTGATGTTTAACATACCTTAAAGCAAAAGTAGTCTTTGGTAGACTGGCCGGTTTCTACTTCTGGAAATCCCCATATGTTAAGAATACTACACCAGTGAATGTAAGGACATCAATGTTTAACTTTTTGTTGTTTCTTAATAGGAGGTCCAGCAGAAGAGGATGACACAAAGGAGGGACATCTGCCTGGTCTAATGGTCTCTTGCCCCAGTTATCCTGAGAAAAATCTTCCAAAATGTCTCCCAGATCCAGAAAAGATTGTTCGCCCATGCTTCAGTCAGACACTGGAACAGCTGAAGAGGACGTGTTCATGTTGATCAAAAGAACTACAACAGAGGAAGCAGGACAGGTGTGAGTGGTCTGAGGAACAACCAGTGGCCATTGCATGTTTCCCCACTTTCTCTCAACAATGGCAAGGACACCTTGGTGAGCAATTTTTTTTTTCTTTCTAGTTTCTGCAGGAGAGGAGCCAGGCAGACCGGAATGAGTATCCATGTTGTAACTGGGAAAGTAAAACCAAAAGTGGTAAGTGAACCTGGATCAAGTCTTCGTAAGGTAAGTTGACACTGAGTGTTCACAAGCAGCACACTTACACTCAAAGCACTTTCCCCAGTCCCTAAGGTTATACAAAGTAAAAGTAGAACATAATTCCTCTGTCAGTACTGTTAAAGTACTCAGTCACACACACACACACACACACACACACACACACACACACACACACACACACACACACACACACACACACATACCACACTCTGACAAAATCAAAATGGCAGCTAGATTGTCATAAAGGGACACACAAGTTCCTGCCCATTCATTTATAAATTTTTATGTCACACAAAATTCAAAGTTTAGACAAGCAGTACACATTTTTTCACCAAATTAGCCTCAAATGCCTTAATAAACACTCAAAACTAAAATAGCAGTCCCTAACAGGAAACTTCCATTACGGTGAAAAAAATACTAGGTTTCTTAAAGAGGAAATACCACTTTAAGTCAAAAAATAGATATACTGCTATTTTTCTTAAAAGGTCAATAATTTCTGAGTGGAGAGGTTCCCCAACTTAGCCGATTGCTGCTCCTGCAAAACCCAAGGCATGATTCATCCTGAGAAAGAAAGAACTGAAGAAAGCTTTGCTCTGACTGCTGAATTCCCTCTTTGGGATTATCCAATCAGCAGTCAGAGTGAAGGGAGTGGGGTGGGGAGAGGCAAAAAATTGCCATTACAACTACTTCATAAAATGTTAGTATATGATTAAGAAAAAAATGTGTTTAGTTTTCTGATCAAATCTACTCCATAAATATAAGAAGAGAGTTTGATAGTTATGGTTCAGACATGTAAATTCTGGAAGATTATTCTGACTCCCCAAAATTCTTACATGAAATAAAAATGATTAAAGAATAATCTTCAGTAGAATTCAGCGGAGTAGCAAACATAAGTTATTTACAGAATATTTGCTGACATCCACTGTAGCATTTAAACCAGACTACCAAAGCCTAATATGTCACTCTGCATATGAAATAATAATATAGTCCGCTCAGAATTTAGGAATATAATAATTAAGTGTTCAGCTCATTGAATCCTGTATGTTTTTTTTTTCTTTCAAACTAGCTAAACCTCAGCATTTAGAACAGATGACTGACATTGCATTAAGTAACCATTACAGATGAGTGTGTAAGGGTGTATGTCAATTTATAGAATGCTCATTTAATCGAATCACAAACAGTCAAACTCAAATTTATTAAAAACTAATTTCACTAAAAATCTGTGGCTACAAATTTGCTTGGCCAAATGATTCAGACAATCACTTAGCCAAGTAAAATTTTAATCTAGGAGGAAAAATATTGACTATAAAAGCACTGCAGTTATCCACTCACTCCTATGGGAGTACTCGCAATACAGTAAGTTCAGTTTGTGTATATGTGTGTGTATGTCTGTAGGGGCATGAATGAGGATACATGAATGTATGTGTATGTGCTTCTACCTGGCTGGTTACACTGGGGGGCCTAGGTAGGGAATTTTTTTTTTTGTGTGTGTCTGTGTGTGTGTGTGTGTGTGTGTGTGTGTGTGTGTGTGTGTGTGTGTGTGTGTGTGTGTGTGTGTGTGTGTGTGTGTGTGTGTGTGTGTGTGTGTGTGTGTTTATTGCTTGCAAGATACATGTGACGATAGGGAGAACACTAGTACTGTCAGGTATGACAGCACAGTGCTCAATTCAGACACATGGTAATGAGCCTATAATGAGGTCTTACTGATAGCTATACCAGTCTCTAAATCACATTTCTCACCATAGCACTAACTGAACAACCCATTCTGGACAATTATCACAAATAATGAGCATTTTATTGAATCCTAGCCAATGAATGCTTTTAGTATAACAGCTTACTGAAAATTCAAAATACAAATGTGTGCTAAATAATTTAAAGGGCATGGCAAAATGGGGATAGTGTAGTTAGAGGAAGGATAATGAGTGAGGAGGGAGCAGAAATACAATATAGCTTTGAGGGGTTAACCGATTCAAGTACTATTCTACACAGAGAATGCTTCAAAGCCAAGGTGGTCTGTAGTCTGCTGACAGTCAACTTTGGGGAATCACAGCTCCAGCCAGTAGGCCAAAGTAAGAAGCAGAAGGTAAAACCAGAGGAAAGAATTAAACAGAACTGATAGGTGCTAGTACCACGTGCCTGATGCAGTACAAAGTAACAGGCTGTAATGCCATGCTGGAGCGTTCAAAGTGACTTCCTAGAAGTAATCTAAGTTAACCAGACAATGTGCAGGGTTGATCTAGGACCGGGAAGGTTAGATTATTTTCAAGTGTGCAGTCACAAATAGCTGTCTTGGAGAACCCTGTATAATATAGTCTCATAAGAGATATTTGTGAGATGGGCCAGAGGTGAATAAATAGATTACAGATGAAGTAAAGGAATGTGTCGTATATAGTAGATATAAAAATACCACACCACAGGTACCAGGGTGATGTGCTGTACGGCTCTGGCCTTTCATGACGGGGAGTACAGGAGTATAATCATCCAACTTATTGGGCTCCTGCTGCTAGATGAGAGTGGGAGACATACCTCTCAATTGTCCAGATTTTCTCAGAATGTCCAGATTTTTGCCTTTTATTTTTGTTCTGATCCTAATAAATATTTTAGTTTTCTGGCAAAATCATTGAGAATTGAAGTCATTAAATCATAACATATATTTAAGTTCCAGACTTCATATCCCTCAGAAAATGCATGCTAACACAAATACCATTATTCCAGCAACTGTCTTAAGTTTATAAGAGCAATATTTGAAATCTGTCCCTATTTTGGGACCTTTGCCCCCCCGTTACTTTAGACTTAGTCCAGATTTCTTGTGCTAAGAGGTTGAAAGTTATGGTGGGAGACTGTCTACAAATGTGCACACTCTTTTGAAGTATATCACAAGGTTTCCAGTCAAAGCTTAGGTTTTTAAGGTGCAGTGTCACAAGTGAATAAGAAATACTTTACTAAACTAGTAGAACAGATGAAATGGGCTATCTTTATGTAGCATGTTCACAGGCTGCTTTAAAAGTAATTAGCACTGTAGTGGTCTTTGAAATTCTAACAGGTCATGTTAATTTCAATCAGAAAAGTTGACCCCCAGAAATACTAACTATTCAAGGTAGCACACTAGGAATGGGAAAGAGCAGCTTTAGTAACATTAGTCCTTTACAAATTATTACCTTTTACAGCAGACGTGGTAAAGCACATAGCTCAACTCTTCTGTAAAATCGCTTCCTTCAAGAAAAAAATAAGCACACACAGTAGAAAGCTACTGCTCTTAGGTATTGTTTTTGAATCATGCAATAGGAAAGGAAATATATTTTTTTGTCTAGGACTTGAACCCAGGGCCTCCAGCATTCTGAGCTTTTGTAACTACCACTGAACTACCACAGAACTTCTGAGAAGAAGTTTTGCCTCAAAAGTCTTTTTTTTTCTTTCAGCTAGTAAACACCTAGAATAATCATTTTAAGCTCAAATTACATGTACACTTGCTCACTCACTGACACCTACACACATATGCATATGCATATGTGCACGCACTCATGCACACACACACACACACACACACACACACACACACACACACACACACACACACACACACATACACACATCTGCGCATAAATGTGCACACGCATACACAGACACACACACACACACACACACACACACACACACACACACACGCAGTAGAAAGCCTGTAATTCTACACTGGAGGTATTAATACATTAGGAAAAGTACACAGCACATTATTCTGCCAAAATCAAAAATGCACAACAAAGTTATGATTCATAATCTATGGAGCACTGTGGAGCAACAGGCCAAAAGGCACAAAAAAGAGGTATGCAATTGACAGTATAATGACATGCCAGTGAAGAAGTGGAGCCTATTGAGTGCATAATCACATGCAAATGAAGATGAGAGAAGGAAGTAACAATTCATAGTCAACAGATACAAAATGGTGCAGGCATTTACATCTCAGTACAAAGACAAAAAGTACATCAACAAATTGTAGTGCTCCTCTTCAGACAGATAAAGTCATAACAGACCTAGGTACTTCCTATCATTATGTTTCCACCATAGTCGGGAAACCCTTCTATTTGGTCCAATTAATTTCCAAGGGAATATTTTCAAGAGCCAAATAAGTCATCCTGCAACTGCACTTTCCCCTTATCAGACCCATCATGAAATACAATGCCCCCTTTGGTATGTACAAATCCAAATGTATCACTCATCTGGAAGGGTACCAACTATTTTTAATGAAGAAAATTAAAGGCCTTAAATCCTTCAGCTATCTTGACAGATTAACACAATTTTCATTATACTCAACCTACCATTTGCTCTGAGGTGACCTGAGTCTCACTTCTCAAGGAATGAAAGACCCAGTCCTATCTGGCCTCTACTTTTTTACAAAACCAGTGACTCTACAAACAGCTGTACTAGAGATCTAAATATAAACCAAACAATAAACAAAACTAGCTGGAGGGATGGGTTCTTAGGTCATCATAGTTCCAGCCTATAGAATACTACTACAGGTCAAGCAAAGTATTTCTTTATGCACATTTAAGGCTAGACTTAATGATTGGATGGCTAGAAACAAATTTACATTTGGGTTATAATGTATGGCCCTTCTTGATTTAGGAAGTGAGAATTAGTAAGTGTTTGTAAAGAGTGGCAAAAACCTTTACGTGTGTCTACTTAAAGGTGTAGATGGCTAGGCATCTTATGGTTCCTGTGATCACTTGCCTAGTACTATTCATATGGTTCCTGTGTTTTCATATTCTGATGAGAATGTTGACAGTAGCAGCAACATCTGTAACACAGAATTTAATTACTGCAAATGGCAATCACCCAGTCCCACGTGCACTAGAAAACTTTGCAGACAGGGGTTAACCTCACATCAGCTGACAGTGATACTGGTCTGGAAACATCTGCATGTTGATATGGCCCATAGACTGGAATTGGAGGAATATGTAGATTTTCTATACCTATAGATATCAAGGTATGTGCAGCATTTAACATACTGGCTAGAGGGACTTTTCAGAGATAAATTGAGGACATCCTGGGTATGCTGGTGGTGTCAGCCTATAGAATGTTCAGGATGATCCTCAAATATTTCTTCTACAGGTGAATGAGCACATCTGCATTCCCACCACAGGACCAGAGACAGCCACCATACATGGCTTCTCTGGCATCATCCACCTTCTTAAGGTTTTTGAAGCCACAGATTGCACCCATGAGACAGTAAAGTCTTCCCCCAACAAGGACAACATTACATTAACAGGAGGTGCTACCATTCCATTATCTGCCAGATAGTAAGCTGTACGCAGGGGCTAATAACCCATGTGTTTGTACAGCACCCAGACAGTGCCCATTATTCCCACATATGGTATACAAGTCATCTGTAGCATTGCTTCCTGCATGAAGGCATTGTATAAAGCCAACCAGTAAGTAAGTGCAGGTATAGTGGTGTACCCATTCTTCCAGAGTCACACACATAACATGTACCAAACACTAACAGCCTGCAGTCTCACCTCCTGTCATTAATGTGTTACAGGGGGTGAAGGTTACCTCCTGGAGTATAGCTGATGATGCCCACATGGATTATATAAGGCATTGTTGAGCAGTGGTACAACATCACTCTTTCTCAAAGTAGAAACAAAGTAAAACAGGTGTTTAGTTTGCTGAAGTCATGGTTCAGTTGTTGGATACTTCTAGAGATGACTGCATTATGCACCATCAACAGCATCCCAGATATTCATGGCATGCTGTATACTGTACAACATAATTCTGAATCAGCATCAGCAGACAGGTCAGATATTATTCCTGGATCATTCAATGGTGCAGCAACAGGATTCACAGTGACCAACTTGGCATTCCCCCACAACTGATGCAGAGCCTAACAGACCACCATTACCAACTGTATCACACTAATCCAGACAATGCCATGCACAGCATATGGCAGCATCAGCAAAGTAACAGTATCTTGTCCATCTGTATGGGCCCTGACAAAGACAGCATAGTGTCACAAGGAACAAAATGATGCATGCAATGTTATCTGCTAGTTATGCTTAACATCACCATTTATACCACTCAAGTAGGGTTGTGCATCATCATATAGGTTCATAGGTTCATAGGTTGGTACTGGGCTATCTGCCCGAAGGCATATATTAGCCCAGCCACATTGTGCAGTATTCACCGCCCCTTTAGTAGTTCCCTAGAGCCTTGTACTAGCAGCTAGTACCCTTGGCCCCTATCTAGTAGTGCTGTTGGTGTGATCCCCGGTGTGAACTTTCTGTTACCCATCCACTCATCAAGGTTCCTCTTGAAGAGTGATAGTGAGGGGCTCTGTCTTATGTAGATTGGGACCCTGTTCCATAGTAAGGGAAGTCTCTGTGAAGGGAATCTATCCCTCCAGCATGTTCTATTCATTGTTGTGTTGAGGTTTATATCCCTAGAGCGTGTAGCTCGAATAGATTTGGTTTTGCTAAGATGGAGCATGTTCAACAATTCTGGGTTGGACATGGCTCTGTATGTTAGACAGAGATCACCTCTGAGAAAGCGGTATGCAACAGAGAACAGTCTTAGCTTTTTCAATCGTGCTGCATAGGGCAACTGTTTGAGGCCAGTAATCCTCTTGGTTAGGTACCTTTGTGGTCTCTCCAGCTGCTGGAGATGTCTAGCCAGGTACATTCCAATTGGTGCATTGTACTCAATAATGGGTCTGATGAGGGAAGAGTAGAGGGGCACCATTACATCCTTAGATCTTGATGTGAACCCTTTCGTGATCAGATGGGTCACATAGAAGGATTTTCTAACCACTTTGGCAACATGGTTATCAAAGGAAAGCTGACTATCTACTTGGGTCCCTAGATCCCTTATTTCTTCTTCAGATTTTAGGGGATTACCTCCTATGTTGTAGTTTGTGGGTACTCTGTTTTTTCCAAAGGGGATTACTATGCATTTTTTTGCATTTAGCTTGAGACCATGGCTTTGACACCATGCATCAGTCTCATTTAGGCCCTTCTGGAGGATCTCCATGTTGGCCGGAGACTCTATTATAGCACCCAGTTTGCAGTCGTCCGCAAACTTAGTCAGCCACAGCCCTTCCATGCTTGCCTGTACTTCTGAGAAGTATATACTAAACAGGAGGGGCCCCAGGACAGAACCCTGAGGCACACCACTCATTACTGGTCTGGATTCGGACATAGATCCCGCTACTCTAACTTTATGGGATCTGTCTGAGAGCCAGTTTGCGATCCATCTTGTGACGTAAGGGTTTATGCCCAGGCTGGTGAGCTTATCAATAATACCTGAATGGGGAATGGTGTCAAATGCTTTAGCAAGGTCAAGGTAAGCCGTGCGTACCTCCTTTCCCTTATCTATAGCCTGAGTAACTGTCTCAAAGAAATCCACCAGGTTCAGGAGGCATGATCTGCCCTTGACGAAGCCGAACTGTGTGGGGTCCAGCGACTGGAGGTTCCCAATCTCTCCATTTAGGAGTTCCATAATGATTCACTCCATAGCCTTACAGATCAGACTGGTCAGGCTTATTGGTCGGTAGTTCCCAGGGTCAATTGCGGCCCCACCCTTGTGTAGCGGAACCACCGTTGCCATGCGTCATTCTATGGGCACATATCCTGTGAAGAGGCTGAGACTGAACAGGGTATTAAGATGCGGGGTTAATTCCTTTTGAAGCTCACGTATGACACAGCCTGGGACACCATCTGGTCCCATGGAGGCAGTGTTTTTAGCTTTGGATAGAGCCTTGTTAACCAATGTATCAGTAATAATTGGACTTACACAATCCCCTGGAATGATAATAGGCCCTGTAGGTGGTGAGGGGGGGGAGAAATTTGTACTGAACCTGTCAGCCAAGATGTTGGTAATGTCAGAAGGGTCAGTGTATTTTGTTCCATTTTGTACTAGCTCAGAACAGACCTGACCGTTGCCATTTAGGTTTTTGATGTAGCCATAGAAGGCCTTATGGTTACCCTTGGCATCCTTGGCAACTTTCTTTTCAAAATTAGCTTTAGTTGACTTGATGAGAGCCCTCAATTTCTTACTAATGCTGATCAGGGATGATTTTTCTACTTGAGATTTGGCCTTTTTTTGTATAAGTCTCCTCCTTTTATTGTAAAGTTTGCTTATGGCCGGGGTCCACCAGACTGGTTTCTTCTTGCTTGAGGAAGGAGTCTTGGTTTTATTTGAGATAGCACAGTCCATGCAATCCTGAAGATGCATATAGAGTGCCTTGGTGTAGGATTCCGCATCCTGGATATCATTATCCTTCTGCAAGGGAATAGTGAAGCTTTCCACTTCGGATGCAAGTAGTTTGAAGTTTGCTTTGGAAAGGTTTTTCATTATGGTTTCTTTGACTGGGGGAGGTGGAGGGGTGAGGATGTCCAGGGTTATCAGTTTGTGGTCGGATCTGACCACCGAGGGAGTGATAACGGGTGTGGTACAATGGGCGCCCATATTTGTGATGATTAAATCCAATATGTTGTCCCCTCTAGTGGGGGAACATACTAGTTGTTCAAGGGCATTTGAATTTATAAATTCTATGAATCGCTGAGCATAGGAGTTGGAACATTGGTAGTTCACCCAGTCTATACCAGGGTAGTTGAAATCACCCAAGATTATGGTGTTGGGTAGGACCTTTATATTTTCCAATGTCTCAAGGAATGCAGAGTGAGCATCTTGGGACATGGTGGGTGATCTATAACCGGCTACGACTTGAAATGTGGTTTTGCCTGCTGATAGTTGCGCATGGATGATCTCTGGGGCATCATGCTGCGCTACTAACCTGGAGATATGGGTATCCTTGATGAATATGGATACACCTCCACCCTTTGTACTGTGATCCGGTAACTGAGGCCGGAAGGTATGATATGAATTGTAACCTGGCAGTGCTGGGGTGCTCTCTTGAGCCTTGAACCAGGTGCCTAGGGGCATGCAGGCATATGGCAGTCTACATTACCAGATAAGTGAACTGGACCACTACTGCCCCTTTTCAGTCACAACACAGTTATAGTGCAAGAATATGAGTGCATACATTGTAGACACAATAGTAAAATGAAGAAAACAGTAATTAGGCTACATGAATTTGAGGATATGTAGGTTGAGTGGCAACTGTCTTACTGAGTGATATCAGATCAAAGAAATGTAGCTGAAACAACTTTCACAGATAGTAGAATTTTTTTTTATTTTCTCCACTATTGTGTGACCTCAGACTAGGTATATATACTGTAACTATAGGGAGCGTGGGGGTGTTCCCCCTCCACATGGAGTGTGTAGAAGACCTGTCCACCCTTAAAAAACTTACCTCTGAGGTTGGCAAAAACTTATTTCAGACGCATTTTGTCCCTGTCAGTACTCAGTGTTAAGAGTTGTTGATAAAGCAATGTGATTCTCAGAACTGAAGTCAGAAAAGAGACTGTAATATTGCTCACAACAAAAACGTTATGTTCTCTGATGAATTCAGTACTGTAGGAGTTAACAGTTAAACAAAAAAAATGATGAGAGATTCAGGAAGTGATTACGTGGAGAACCAATGCAATTGCATTTTCTGTGTCACTATAGCCATCGTTGGTGTTGACTTATGAAGGAGGCTAGGAGGACAGCTGGCAAACAGTGCTGGGGAGTGCATTCCATACTGTGAACCCAATGTAGGAGAATGCCTTGTCAGTGTGATCGAGGAAGAGTTATGGAATGGCAAGAGTGATGGCAGCAGATGAAGAAAACTTAAGTGAGGAAGGGTCTGGCAATTAGTATAGAGCTGTTAACAAGCTTCATTTCGTGTTCCAGTATTTCATTACCTCAGCCTCTGCTTGCCTGCTGTGTTACTATAAGTCTCCTAAACAACCATTGCTCCTGGATTAAGTATGATAAACAACCCTATGGATCAGTTCTCTACCCCTGAAGTGGTTTCTTTGATACTTATGATGTGAAGTCTTACAAAGTTCCAAGTGACTAGGTTTACATTAAATTTCTGATTACTAAGGGACATGGAGATTAAATAAAAATCAGGTTGCCTGTTTGAAGGTGTAATCTCCTTTTTACACCTGTAATACAATGGCAAATTCAATTTTGAGATGTTTGAAGTTTTTCTGTGTTCCACTTATCTGGAGTTTGGGGAGACAGAGAGTATTCAAGACTAGAGAACAGTACTTCTTTGCCAATCGTGAGCTGATACTGCTCAGTCAATAAGTTGCCTATGATATTGCAGGAATATAGCACAGCAGAAGTTTTGCTCACTACATTGTGAATTTGGATGTAAGGCATGGTCAAACCCAACTCCCAACTATTTATGTGATTTATTTACAGTGTACAACAATCTGGGCCAGTGATTTTCCATTCGTCCTTGCAAGAATTAAAGTAGTTACATGTTTCAAATACCACTGAGATTGCCTTACTGAGGCATACTTTAAATTTCCTTGATTCACAAGTCTGACAGAGCCAAGTAAGAGTAGACTTTAGTGAGTTACAAATACCTTCAGAGGAAGTGCCTGATTCCTAGTTGGCAATGGGATCTGTATTTAGGATGATGCATCTGCTCTTCAGGGAGATAATGAGAATGATGACAGTTGATATAAACAGAAAATAACAATAATGTTTGACTGCTAGCACAATAGGGCACAGGAAGAGCACTATATGCTCCAACAGAAATTTGAGTGTGAGAATGAGCTTGTATCATTGCAGGGTCAGCCGGGAGAGGGATGAAGCAGACAATGGCCGTCAATTATAACCCAGGGTGATGATCTAGTGAAAACTTGCTGCCTGTGAACCTCTGGTGGAGACAACAGCCTCTTAGGCAGCTTACCTTTCTAATGGGGCAGCATTCTGACAGCATTACCCATGACCTTGCTACAGCTAGGGACCTTGGGCTTCTGCCACGCACATGAAGGGTCTTGCTGCCGTGATCCACAATACCCCACTGAAACTCTTGCTCCCAAAGCACTACTAGTAAGTAAAATGAGGGTGAACCCCTGAGGAGTCTGAGGTCCCACCCAGCAAAGGGCTACATCTGTGATAGCTTGGTAAGGAACAATGGATGGATATGGGGTTGAACAGATGTGGCAACAGAGGATATAAGCTGGATAACTAAGTGTGGTCATGTAAGAGTTGGAGGGGATCGATTGTGCAGGGCTTAGCATTGAGGAACATCAGACATTACTGAGAGGAGTGCTGACTATGTTTTGTGTGTTCTGCATGCAGGGTGACTTGAGTGCAATATTTTAGATGCTGATATTCTACAAATACTCACACACCGACAGAAATATACTGTATTACTAACACAACCTTCACACACAAGCATGCAAGCACACACAAACACAGACACAGCACACACACACACACACACACACACACACACACACACACACACACACACACACACACACACACACACATGCAGACATACAGACATGCATTAATGTTTCTTTCTATGGGGAGAAAGAAACAAATTAAATTCCTCCCACTCCAGACCCTACCTCATTACTTTAGCTCTGTAGCACTGGTACTGAATCATAGTGACTGACAGTATTTTTCTTTGACTTTTTGTTGTGTTCTTAGGTTTATAGTCTAAGTTGTCGAGCTTATAACCTATTGGCCTTCAAGTAGTTTGATTGTTTGGAGGTTGTTGTTATTTTCTACTTGATGTGCACAAATCAAGATTATTTTTGAAATAAGTTAATAACGGACCTCTAACTGTAAAAGGAAATTCATACCACAGAAGAATCTATCATATTTTTCTATTATTGATATTTACTTTAAGTTCCTTAATATGGTGATATCTACCCTAGCAGTGTGTTCCAGGCATAGACTTTCAAACAGAATAGAATCAGATGTTGCCTTACATACCTGGCAGTCATCACCTCTTAGTAACCTATAAGAAATATAATATAACTGCTTTTAAAGCCTTGCTAAACAGTTCCAGATTTCCAGCTCTGTGATTTTTCTATTAAATTATTTCGTATGGCTGATTTTAAGGCTATAAAATACAGCATTGCATTCAATGATGGGTTAGATCAATGAGGTATAAAGCAGTAAAATAAGCAAGTGATAACATATGCCCTATAGAATTAGATGGGCAACAAAATATGCCTTTCTGACTTGGGCAGATACGTACTGGCCAAAGATTAAATTGTCCTCTATTGTCCATCAGTCTTTAAAGATGGTGCCATATTTTTTATAAATTTAGCATTTATTTCGTCACCATAATTTATGCCTTTTCTGCCAAGACTCAGCTGCAATGTGTGCTGAGGTTAAAGGTGAAGTTATTATTATCATACTACATATTCATTTCTTGTAGGCCATCTTGGAAAACTTTAGCATCTGTTATTGAAAATGTTCCATGTTTTATCTGGGAGAATAAACCAAAACAAGTTGCCCAGACACATAGACTTCATGTCAGTCTACCAATGAAATTTTATTGAATGCCATTCAGTAGAAGGTTAATGGCTAAAAAATACTTTTGGCAAATAGAAACTAAAGTAAGGCTTTTGTGGAGGGGGCAAGTCACCCACACACCCCAACTTAGATATATTAACTCCAAGGTTGCACAACAGGAGGGAAAACTGCAACTTCAATGATCATGGATGGTTGTTTTCAGCCATTAGTAATTAACCAAATGATGATGATGATAATAATAATAATAATAATAATAATAATAATAATAATAATAATAATAATTATGATGATGATGATCCTCTTTGTTAACCAGGTAAGCCCACTGGACACACAGTCCTTTTCCAGGGGCAACTTGAGAAGAATGTCTGGTTGAATGGCTTCTTCAAGGTCACACAGGAGGTAAATAAAAGTTGTGAGAATCAAACCCTGTACCGCAGGAACTAGCTTGCAGCCTTAAGCTCTGTGCCAACTGCCAGACATAAATATGTCTCTGGCACAGAGTCCTACTGGATATTACTGGTTATCTATACTGAAATATATAGAGAAACCCACACCCCAAAGTCTTGTATCCTGTTGATTAACCAGTGTTTTACACATTAAATTATATATCAATTTACATGTATTATTTTTAATTTGTCAGTTGATTTCTTATGTGGCACAGTATCAATCAAAAGTCTTAGCAAGGTCAAGATAAGCTGCATGCATTGTTGGCCCTTTGGCCCTTTGTCAACTGTTGCTGTTACCACATTAAAGAATAACACAAATTGCAGATGGCTGGCTCTCCCTTTAATAAACCCATACTGTTTCATAACTAACAGAAGTAGTCCCCATGTGTCATTTTGGACAAAAGCAGTTATAAATATCTCTATATCTCTCTACAATTTTACATAGAGTACTTTAAAATTTGTGGTTTTCTGGCAAATCACTGAGGACTGAAGTAACTAAACAACGGCAACCTTTTGAGTTTCAGACTTCATATCCTCCAGGAAATGCATATAACACAAAACCTGTTATTCTAGCAACTTTCTAAGTTTATAAGAGCAACATTTCAAATTTATCCCAAGTTTTTAGTCTTTGTTCCCCCATTATTTTTGGCTTTATCCAGATTTCTTGCACTGAGAGGTTGATATGTATGCACAGTGACTTGATCTCAATAAACTGGTTTGTTTTATTTTATTTATTTAACAGATAAGTGAACTGGATCACTTGGGCCCTTTTTCAGTCACAACATAATTACACAGGAAAAGCAAATATAAGCATAAGATGTGACATACAAAGTTAAGCAATGACATTATAAAGGCCAACTTAGAGCACTACAGCAAGTGAAATGAATAGCAAGTGTGTAACACTTTTATATACACAGATTGTTAAAGTCACCATTAAGAACTTAAGCAACTGCAGATTACTAAACATATGGATGCAGTGGTAGCATTGTGTAAATGAACCAAAATAGCTACATTCATCTTGCTGATCCAAAAAAAAATTAAGTTGTCTGAAGTCACAAAGTGTAGTATAGCAGACAGGAAATTTGAAAGGCCCTTTAATGGAGAAACCATGGGTTATGCATGTCAGAGAGAATTGTCATATCACTTGAGATATTGCATTGTGCTCTTATGCTTTAAGACTTCTTAAACTGTTCTATAGTGTAATAAATCACCATAGTGATGTACAAAAGTCAAGATTAAGTAACTTCCTGATGAGGAACATTTTTTCAGTCAAGGGCAGCCTTACAGATTCTTTGCTTGTGATACAATGATGCTGTATCCTGTGGGTTCTTACTGCATGCCTACAGTTTTTATTATATAAGCCTGTAGTTTTTTTTTAACATTTTGAGTACATACTCAAAAGAGTTGGTAACAATACCCCCTTCCCAAATATGATCCTGGCCTACCTGATGAGGACATTCTTTATACTGAGGCAAGCATGCACTACAGCTGAAACCTTTGCAAAATGTAAGTGATAGAACAAGCTAGACCCAAAGATTCTTATATGAATGCATATTTTGGTAGGACTTGCTCTCAAGCCTAGGGATGCTACCATTTCTAGGATACATGCTGCTGGTGACAAATATGTTCTGGCAATCCTCTAACTGTCTATAGGTCCCAGATGTTCCATTCCAAAGTAGAAGTAAGGTAGTATGCCTTGTAGTGTTTTCCTGATCAAAGCAGGAGAGTTCTCAGAGGTCCATGTAGCATAACTCTCAATTGTACAGCTTTTCGCAGACTATCCAGATTTTAGCCTCATATTTGTGGTCCATTTTTCATAAAATTGTGGTTTTTCTGACAAATTAGTGATAAATCATTAAAGACTGAAGTTAGAAAATAATGACAGACATTTGAGTTTTGGACTTCATATTCTTCAGAAAATTCATGCTAATGCAAACTCTGTCATTATATCGACTTTCTAAGTTTGTAAGAGCAATATTTAAAACCGTCCCTATTTTTGGGCCTTTGTCCCACTTTTACATATGGCTTTGTCCAGATTTCTTGCTGTAAGACGTTGAGAGGTATGCCATGTAACTATGGAGAAGCAGACTGCTGCAGTGCAGAGATATGATAAGAAGATTGAGCTAGAGAGTAAAAAGAAAGGGTCCAAGTACTAAGCCTTCAGAGACACCTGAATCAGTTAATTACAGTTAACTGTAGTTGTACTTTGACCCTACATACTGGTTACCTGGAAGCATCAACTTTGCAAGCAATAAGCAGTGCTAGAATGATGAGACTCAGTCCATAATATAAAAGCAGTGTAACCAACAGTGTATAGTTCACAGAGTCAAATGCTTTAGAGCTGTTTACTCACTGAAGAAGGCTATTACAGCCGAAACCGGTTTGGGCAGGTAGTTGGGCTTACTACCCTCTACCTTGTTATGTGATTTTTTATTTTCATTTTATGTATTAAATTGTGGGTTTCCACCTTTACTGCTGGCTTTTCTTTGTTTTGGATGAGCTGTCAGGGAACCCATCCTCAGTGAGTCTGCATGTGGCCACTGCATGGAATAAGTTTTCTTTGAGATAAGTTAGTGTAGTTGTTGTCATGCCCCTCATGAAAACCAGGCTTTTGATGTTCAAGCATGCCGGATGCTTCTTGTAAAGTTTTAGTTGTGAAACTGCTACCTTTCTGAATGTCTTGGCCAATGGTAACAGCACAACAAAAGCTTATTAAGAATCTAGCTAGTAATTTGCTCAGCTTTTTGGAATACATGAGATGCTGCCAGTTTTCCTTAGTACATACTCCACTTGAGAGAGAAAGAGAAATGTGTTAATGTGTTTCACTGAGATAGCAATGAATCCATACCTTTCTTCAGAATTCTGGACAAAGTCCATGCAAGCCAGGTTGTCCATATCTAGGGATTTCATGAAGCCAGCTATTTACTTTTGAATTAGGAATTTCAGCACACTGAAAGTTGGATGTAAAGTGGAATATGTTTCCTGCTATGTTATGAGGTATTGTGTTGGGTTGCAGGTGTAAGCTGAAATGTGGTGCACACGGAGTAACAAAACCATCAACTATGTGTGCAAGAGGTTCCACTATGAAAGGTCAAATGACATCTAAATTAAGTTTTAACCAGACCAGAGGCATAGGTTTTAGAACCCTGTACAGCTTCTATATGGTGTTCCCCCTCAACTATGAGTTGAGGAAAAAAAAAAAGAAAATCTTCACCCCTCCTCCAAGATGAAGACAAAAAAGTCTTCTCCTCAAAACTGAGGAACTACAAATGTAACAAGCAACTACATTTTAGATACCCCACTCTCTGACTGCAAAGCAGTACTGGTATTCACTTCTGAATGTCATTGTTGTACTCTAACACACAAAGAGCTGAAGTGCTTCAGCCATGTCCACAAATGCAGTACCAGGATTCACTGAACTACCACTGAGCATGCTTCCCTGACACCTTGCACTTGGTGCAGCTGCCCCCTTTGTCTGCCCTAGGTATGCTTCTGAACCAAACAAACCCAGCTGTAGCTTCATCCAGATCTATTTTTTTTGTGCAGTGGGCAAACCTTTCTGCACCCCCCCCCAACTTAGGTAGCCCCACTCACACCCTCTTACTTACCTATACCAACTCCACAGTTGCAAGAAAAGAGCAGTGACTCATTGTCAAAGCTGTAACAGAACCAACCTCAGCATTGGTTTCCTATGATAAACACCAATCAGTGAGTTGTAACTCATCCAGCTGTAACAAGCAAACTGTAATGTCATCCACTGGTTATTTAATCACTTGTAGAAAAACTCATTCAGATTATTGTCCAGCTCACTATTACAGTTAATAAGCAGAGTCAGTTTTGTATGGACTTCCTTAGGGTTGCCAACCATGAAGCCTGATGCTGTTTCAGAAACAAGAGTTTTTACCTTTTTAAATAGCATTTTGCCATGCCTGCGAAGTGCAAAGGTGGTCAGTTCAGTTTGCTGTATGATGTAGTAATATATTTCTTCCAGGCTGTTTATTTCTGGTATGATCCAGGTAGCAGATGTGACATCTACGATTTTTACATTTTTTGTTCTGAGAGGTCTGTATCTTTTTTGAAGCTACAACATGATATGCTCATGAAATACTGCACTACAGCACCACTGTCATTTTGTCAGTTTCAGGGTTGACTCATATCCATTCAATGGATGCTAACTCATTCCATAGCTGGTGTTGTGAATCTTGCAGAAAGGATCAATAGAAGATACATTTGCCTTTGTGCATAGGTTCATAGGATTATAGGTTCATATAATGTTACTAGGCTATTGGCTCAAGGGTCTTTAGAAGCCTAGCTGTTAAATCCCAATATAATACTAGATGGGAGATATCGTCTATGCACAAGGCTTTTCTAACAAGGACTACCCATGTCCAGGAGAGAAGCTGGGTCAATCCCCAGCAGAAATTTATGGTTTCCCATCCAATCGTCCAGGTTGTGATTAAACACGGTCATGGAGGTGCTCTGCTTGATATGGATTGGAAGTCTATTCCAAAGGAGTGGCAACTTCTGAGAGATGTATCTGTCTCTCCAGCAGGTCCTGTTTATGTTGCAGGCCAGACTGAGGTCCCTGGGACAGGTGTCTCTAGTCCCATTTGACCTACAGATGTGCAGCATTTCTATTAGATATGGGTCAGAGATAGTCGTGAAACCCAGACATTTCGCCTCTAAGCAATCTATACGCTACTGAGGACAGTGACTTCGGTCTGTCCATATAAGACATGTGCTAGAGACCCTGAATTTTCTTATAAATCACTGAGGTCTCTCAAGTTGCTGCAGGCGTCTGGTATGGTACATACCAAAGGGAGCATTATATTCAATAGCAGGCCTGATGAGGGACGAGTACAAGGGAGTTGTAACCTCTTTTGCTCTTTGCTAATCAGGTGAGTTATGCAGAATGCCTTCCTCACCACAGTAGACACACAGTGGTCAAAGTTGAAGTCACAGTCAACTTGTGTCCCCAGGTCTTTCACTACTGAATTGGTACATAGGGTATTACTGCTTATTTTATAATCAGCAGGGCCATTGTTTTAGCATTTACTTTAAGACCATGGCTTTGGCACCAATCATTGGTCTGTGTAAGCCCCATTTGAAATACGCCGACATCGCTAGGATATTCAATGATAGTACCTAATTTGCAGTCATCTGCAAACTTAGTTAGCCACAGCCCCTCCTTTTTGGTCTGGACTTCTGAGAAGTATATGTCAAACAAGAGGGAGCCCAGCACTGACCCTTGTGGGACCCCACTGGAGACAGGTCTGCTGGTAGAGGTAAAGTCTCCCACTTTAACTGAGTGTTGTCAATCTATGAGCCAGTTTGCAACCCACCTGACAACATTTATTTATTTATTTATGTGTTTATTTATTTATTTATATTTGTTTACCGGGAAATTCTGACTGAACACAGGTCCATTTTCAGAGGAGGCCCGGGGAGTAAAGCTCCACACAAACAATACAAGTAACAATACAAAGCAAGTAAAATCCATAGTAAACATGAACAGCAAGGCTGTATGAAGAACAAATTGGGATACATAAAAATGTAAACAATACATTTAGAAGTGACATTGTAAACATAAGATGACATAGAATGATCAGGATTATAATATGATGATAAGTATGCTTAGATAAATGATAAATACAAAAAATTACACTTTCTAAACTGTTCAGATTGTCAGTTATAGCTAGGTACACTAACATATATATAGCAGACATATACCATATGGTGTCGTGAGCTGGAAGGGTTGGAGGAAAAATCAGAGGGAACTGAAAAAAAGGATATAATGGTCTGATTTTGGGATGCAGGGTGGCTAAGGGAGGGGAGGAGAGGAGGTAAGGAGAGGAACAAAAGTTAGTCTTAGTCTGGATTGGTGCAAGGACATAACCAGTGGCTTTTTAAGTGGGCGTTTAGTTCAGCTTTGAAGTGATGGGATGAAGGTAGGGTGGTAATAGAGGGGGTGTTCCATAGTTTAGATATTAGGCAGGAAAAAATAGCTTTTCCGGCTTCGTTCTTGGCTTTGGTGACTTGGACTTGTTTTTTGTTGCTGGAGCATAGTGGTCTAGTAGTATAGTAGGGCTGGAGAAGGTTTTGAAGGGAGGGGATGTTTTGAGGATGGCTTACTGATTTGTGGGCAAGGGAGAGTTGATTGAGATGAAGAAGTTGCAGGAGTTCAAGCCAATCGAGTTGTCTAAGTGAGTTACAGGGATGGCTGTGGCAGGATGACCCTATGGCAAATTTGGCTATTTTGTTGTAGCAGGTCTCTAGCTTGTTTAGGTCAGTTTGTCTAATGTTGTTAAGTATAGAAAAGGCGTAGATTAAAGTTAAGATGAGGTGGGAGTTGGCAACTGAAATTCTGGCTGCTTTGGTGAGGAATTGCTTATTTCTATACAATGTTCCTAGTTTTTTGTGAACATTTTTATGGTTAGAGAAATGTGAGTGTTGAATTTAGGATCTCAATGCCAAGTAGTTTGATGTGTTCTTTAGGGGAGATGATGATGGTGTCATTGGCCAGAATATTGAAGTTGGGGTTAATTAGGTTAGATTTTGTGGGTTGGAAGATGAGGAGGTTAGTCTTGTTAGGGTTGAGTATTAGCTGGGCATTGGATAGCCAGTTTTCTACAGAGAAAAAGGCTTCCTGTGTGATCTTATGAAGTTCAGGTATAGTTGGGGCTGAGCAGATGAGAGTTGATTCATCTGCATACTGTATGAGAGTGGCCTGCTTGGTGGCTGTGAATAGATTATTGGTGAAGAGTGAAAATAGCAGTGGTCCCAGAATGGAGCCTTGGGGGACACCAAGTGTGACAGGAAGTCAAGCTGATTCATTATGCCACACAATAGATTGTTGGTGGCATTCTAGATAGCTGTGAAACCAGTTTGTAGCTGATTATGAAAAAAAGAGGTTAGGAGAGGAGTTGTTTGTGTGAGACCATATCAAAAGCCTTAGACAGGACCAGGAATATGGCAGAGGAGAATGGGCTATTGTTTTTGTGATGAAGAATAGTGTTAGTGACAGAGACTAAGTTGGTAGTAGTACTATGGAATGGCCTGAAGCTAAGTTGGGTGCTGGAGAGAAAGTTATTTGTTTGTAAATAGTCTAGGACTTGAGAGTGAATGCATTTCTCAAGTATTTTGGATAGCATAAGGGTTGATATTATATGATGTTATAATATGTGATATTATAGTTCAGCTGAGATAGTTATCAAATACAATGCAATGATCATAGAATGATGGACTACTCACAGAGGGTATGCTGTATCAATGTGAAATTGGAGCATATTCGGTCCAGTGCTGTATGCTTTCCAATAAGAGTCTTTTGTCACGCGAGCTCAGTGATTAGGTGAGTTTGATTTTGCCTCCCACTACATGGTAGAGTCTCCCATGTTCAGTGAATTTCTAAACTATAAATGAAGAAGTGTGGCATTTTGGCAAATTGTGACTTAAGGTGAGACTTGTATATAAAAACAATTCTGAGTTTGAGTCAATGAGCCAAATGGTATTCATAAACAATTTCAATGACTGCAATTAGTTTTAGTGGTGAAGTTGTTTTTTGAAAAAGCAATGAATCCTCCATCCCTGATTCTAGTCTCAAATCTCTGACTTTTGAAGGAGAAGCATTCTCAAAGAATGGAATGAGAAATAAGATGATGTGGCTTTAGCCATTTTCTTTTATTTTCACGGCTTATGAAGCCAGTGCCCAGCTGCAAAGGAAGCAAACCTGTTACATTACCAGTTTGGAGACTGCAAATATTGTTTGTCATAAGAGATGGTGGAAGACAGGGCATTCTCCAGCTCTCCTTCTGTCTGGGAGAGAAGAGTGTTTTTTTTTTCATAAGTGAGGGTCTCTAGCCCAAACAGGCAAATGACAGAGACAGTGCAACCAGATCAGCAAGAGTGGGGCTGGGAGTGCTGCACTCCCAGAAGCTCAAATGAATGGTCTACATTGAAATTATTGCATGATCCCCTATCATCATCGGGGTGTGATCCTGAGAAACATCCTCCCTCCTAACCACCTGCTGCAAAGGCTAAGGGTAACACTATGACACTAAAACAAATGACAGCTGCTCGGTGGGGTAGGGAATGATAAAATAACTAAAAAAAAATTCTTCTACTCCATTTCCTTGATCCCTTTGCTAAAGACATTTTGCTTATTTATATTACAGCTTGATTTAGTAATTACCCATTTTAGATGTGCCCTTTTTCTGAAACAATTGCTTTTTTGTTTGATTTTAATCAGTGTGACACTACTGCAATGATATTAGCATAAGGAAAGCTACATACTGAAGAGGCCTGCATGCACTGTAGTGGTCATATAATAGGGAGTCTAGACAAGATGTGCTAGTATGCCATTACGTAAGCACAAACTGCGGAGAGATAAATAGATAGATAGATAGATAGATAGATAGATAGATAGATAGATAGATAGATAGATAGATAGATACATGGACAGATTGATAGATGATATATATGTATGTATATTTATATAAAACACCTGACAGATTGTAAGAATGTCAAGTAATAAATGCTGGCTTGTTCACCATCTAGATGCTGAGAGGAAGCCAAAGAGCATATCTAAGGAAATAGATAAGTAGAAATACCGTAATTTTGGCAGAATAAGTAGTTCCTTCTATTTTCTGATTTAGTATTTTTGCCTACAAACATATTACAACCAAAATTAACATTTGCGCAAGTTTCAGGGCTCAAATGCACATTTGCATAAGTGACCACAGTTTGCCAGAAAGGAACATTCCATCCATCTTAGCTGAGTAACCAACATTAGCTATGTCATGTGCACTGCACACAAAGCAGAAAGTGACCCCATCCATGAAAGGAAAGTTTTATTTGGAAGGTATTATACCCTATTCATTGTATAATACCTCCATTTATTTGTTTGCTTTCTTAACTGGGAAAAGCAGATTGAGTAGGACCCATTTTCAGCTAGGCTTGAAGAGAAAATCTCTGCATAAACGCATTATAGAACTGAATACAGGTAATAATAATATATGTATATATATTACCTTCACATAGGATAGATAGAGGTGCTGGAAGTACCTAAACACATTGTAATAAAAGAAAGTAGTAAAATAGTACATTCAGGGCATAAAACAATAGAGACACATTGGCAGTTACAGCATAACATAAGTGACATATATTGTTCATTTCCAACAGTGTCAGCATCAGTGATCATTACCTAATCATTTTATGTTTTTTAGCAATAATCCATGACTGAATGTGGGCTTTTATTTATTTATTATTTAAATTTGTTTACCATGGCACAACACTGATGAAACAATGACTAGTTACATGCTCAGTCCAGGCTATAACAGGATTTACCCATAGTTGATGTGGTTTGATCATGAGAGTGGAGCTGGACATTAAACAAAGTCGACTGTGGATACCCACATCCACGAGTGGATTATTGCTATTATACAATTTCATTATTTAAGAAATAAATGATTAACTTTTTTTAGATAATTTCATTGTATGAGGCCATTTCTGCTTTCTTTCACCTCCTTTGCTACATACTGATATACTGTGCATGCATATAGCATCTAAGTCCTCATGGTTGCACAGTACATCAGTGCAGTGCAAGACAGCCAATGGAAAAGAGACCATCACTGTGGCAATTTGTCTGTCTCCCTCTCTTTTTTTAAATATTACTTGCTTACATCTCAGCTCTTTTCCTCAGCAATTCTGGACAAAGCCAAAAAGAACCGTGAGGAAAGAGGGCAGAAACAGGGATAATTTTTAAATATCATTAGGGGTCACTTAAACAGTTAACAGAACAATGGGTTTTGGCATCAGTGTTCATCTCCAAACAGTAGGAAGTACGAAACTCTAATGTCTGGAGTTACTGAATGACAGAAATTCTCAGTGATTTACCAAAAAAATCAAAAATTAACAGGGAAAGGACAAAAATATTATAAAAATCAGGGACGTTCTGCATAACTCTGGACAGCTGGGGCATACAGTTACTGACAGTAGGATCAATCATATTTACCAGTAGCCACACCTCTCAAATGTCCAGATTTTTATGGAACATCCCTGATTTTTCTCATATTTTGCCCAGACCCTCATAAAATATGTTATGGATGGCATTATCAAGCATATTCCAATAGAAAGTTTGGCTACTGAACAATACTTCAGAGGCTAGACTTCTTTATATTGGTCTAAGCTGGATTTACAATAGGCATGCGGATTGGGCTATCCAATTTGGGTGCATATTTCTGAATACTAAAGACTTTTTATTATATAATTTATGATATTCTTAAGGGATTTCAATAACTCTTAATGGTTATTGATTTATGAATACTTATTTATGATATTCATATTAAGTCAGGATGTTACCTGCTACAGCAAGATAGATAGACAGCAGCAATCCATTTGTGCCTGCTACTCAGCTTACCAGCAGGCAGCACAGTTCATCAGAAATACAGTTGAATTGTGCTATAGTTGACTCACATTCAGTCAAAGAGTACACAATACTGGCAATTTTCCTTTCATCTTGGGTTTGCAGCCATGGAGGGGTGTGTTAATGAAGCAAGCCCTACAAGTGAAAATGAAACTTATGTATCTACCTTAACTCTAGATCCATGTTGTTTTTTCTGTCTGTCTGTCTCAACCTGTGGGTTACTGGATCTGATTAGATCTAAGGTTGGTACTTCAGCATTTTGAGCTTCAAAGCTCCAACTCCTTTATGATAATGCTCTGCATGACTAGTTCTCCTCAGATCAAGTTTGCCATATCATGTCTGACCTACAGACTCAAGGTCCTCCTAATAAAAGACTAAGGTATAAACCAAAGGTCCAATAACAGATTTCAAACTGGTCTACAAGGTCCAACCAGAGTACACATATTAATGACAATTTGGAAAGGGAATGGAGGGATGGTAGAGATGGATGAAAGAAGACAACATGGATCTAGCATTATGGTACCTGTATATAACTTTTATATCCAAAGCTGTCTTTTCTGTCTGCCTCAAACTGTGGGACAGAGTCCCCAGACAGGTAATTGTGTAGTATTAGGAAAGAATATTCCACAAAATGGTGGATCCAAAAGAGGTCCTAGCCCTGGACTGAATATATAATGGGTATGACTGTTAGACCAGGTAGCCCCTGCACAAATATCATCCAAAGAAGCATGACCAAAAAGGTTGTTGAAGTGAAAACTGCCCTAGTAGAGTGGGCTATTAGTTTGTTAGGTAGGAATACACCTTTTGTGGTATAAACAAAAGATATGCAGCCATAAACCTCTTGGACAAAGTTACCTTGGAAACGGTTTTGCTCAATTTAGCTTTAGAGAAGGACACAAGAAGTTGGTCTAATTTCCTGACTTGTTTGGTCCTATCCAAACAGAATCTCAGTTGACAATGGAGATCTAGACAATGAAGTATATACTCATCCGTGTTATTAAACTTTGGAAAGTAAACTGGCAATTGAATTGATTGGTTCAAGTTGGACTCAGAGGCCACCAGAGACAAGAAGGAAGGATTTACTCACAATGAAACTCTGTCCTTATGAAAGATAAGGTAGGATGGGTTGCAGGGTAAAGTTTGTAGTTCAAAAACTCTTCTGGCTGAAGTTACAGCAATTAAGAAGAGTGTTTTCCATGATAGATACTTTAAGTCTACAGTAACGGTCAGTTAGTTCATAAGCAGCCCAGATCAATTCTTGCAGAAGATGGGGCAAGTTTCAAGCAGAAAATGGTTCCCTTACTGGAGGCCTGAGCAGAAATGTACCCTTTCAAAAGGCTTTGGACAATCTTGAGGAAGTGATTGGCAGATGGTATTGGCCCACAAGGAAATTCAAAATAGCTGCCATCTAAACCTAGTAGAGTAGCTAGCTCCAGACTGAAAAAGACCAGTTAGAAAATCTAATATTGTTTCTAAAGTGGCAGAAAAATGGTCCAAGCCCTTAGAAAAGGCCCAAATAGAAAACCCTACTGCCATAAACTTTTCTGGTAGAGGGCTTCTGAAAAGAGGAAAGGATATGTGCAACTCTTTTTGAAAGCTTGGGATCTCTGGTCATCATTGGAATTGGAGGAACCAAGCAGTCAACCTAAGGAATTTCATATTCAGGTGAGGCTGACCAGATGGATGGGATATCAAATCTGGAATGGGATCCGGAACCCAAGGAGGGTGCAACAGATGAGCCCAGTAGAATGGGAATCAGACTTGTCTAGGCCAAAAGGAAGCTATGAGGATTATGGTCATTTTGTAATGGGCTGCTTTCTCCAGAAATGTTATCATCAAGGGGTAGAATGGTAGGTATACAACCAGGGGCCAAGCATGCAGAAGACCATCCCTTGGTGAATGTTCTTTGAGGCCAGGGCAAAGAAGCTGCTGCATTTGGTGTTGAATGGGGTCACAAAAAGATTGCAGCTGGAACTCTGTGTAGTTACTGTTGGATTGAGAGACCATTTTGAGACATTAGAATGTTCCTGCTCAGACTGTCCACTAGAATGTTGGATTTCACTGGAATGTGCACTGCTATCAGAAAGTTTTGCAAGGACATCACCTTTTACCACACTTTCATAGCCTCACAACTCAGAGGATAGGATTTGGGTCCCCCTTGTTCGTTTATATACCAAACCACTGCCATGTTGTTGGACTGGATATTGATCACACCTTTGGGAAGGTAATCTTGAAATGTCTGCAGTGCTAGGAGGATTGCTTTCATCTCCAAAACATTGATGTGTAGATGGACCTCTGACTGGGACCAAGTACCTTGGGCCATCTTCCTCTCTTAATGCCTCCAGCCCAGAAGGGAAACATCTGTGGCTAGTGTGGCAGTGGGCTGAAGAAAAACAAGCAGATGTTCAACAGAGGCATGATCTGACATTAATCACCAAGGGGTGAATAAATGTCCATGAGGAAAATGTATTCAGTAAGCTGTAATACACCACTGGACTGAAAGAATCCACTGAGAAACCCTTGTAAAGAACCTGGTTACAGGGACAAGAGAGATTGTAGCAACTACTAGACCAAGAAGATGAAGAACCAAGAAAGCTGTTGGCCTCTAAAGTAGCAAGACCTGATTGGCTTGAAGTCATAGGGTAGCAATTTTGAGGGAGGAAGCATGTCAATCTAATTGGTGGTGTCCAAATGGCATCCAATAAACTCTAGAGTTTCAACAGAATCCAGATTGGATTTGTTGAAACTGACTGTAATGCCCAAGGATAGCCACAGGTAGAGCAATAAGTCTCTAACCTGTATCAGCAATGACCTTGAAGTCACTGTGAGAAGCCAGTCATCCAGGTATAGAAAGAGCCAGAATCCCTGCAGCCTGAGCCAAGCTGGTACCACTGGAATACATGTGGTGAACACCCAAGAAGTTGCGTTGAAGCCAAAGGACATAGCTTGAAATTGGCATTGGCTGGTTCTCAGACTGAAGGGTAGGAGCCTCCTGGAATGCCCTGATATCTTTATGTGATAGTAGACATCTTTGAGGTCCACTGAGCATTTTCAGTCATCCTTCTTCAGTGCAGGTAGAATGGAACTACCACCATCTGGAACTTAGTCTATTTTGGAAAAATGTTTAATTTGCTTAGGCCTCAAATGGGACTGAGTTCTCTGGTTTTCTTTGGCACCAAAAAGAGGCTTAAATAATCCCTGGACCCTTTCTGGTCTGGTGGGACCTCTTGAATGACTTGTTTTATGAGCAGCTTTTGAATCTCTGGTGCTGCCTCTCTTCATTAGTGGGGTGGTACATCTGGAAGGGTTTTTTGTCTAAAAAACTTCTCTGTGTGGAAGATTTTCAGTCCATATATCTCTATTTAATCACTGTATATTAATCAGATCAGACAATAGTAGTAGAAGTAGCAAACTTAAACTCGTCTTAAGTAAAAAAAAATTATAGTAAAAAATATATAATTGTACAGAATTACTAAGTATTCAAAAGTAATCCAAGCAAGGCAGACTGTCTGTTTCCAGTCAAAAATCCTTTATTAAGTACAGAGACAAGCGATCCAAGTAAAACAAAAATACAGTAATAGTTTCCTTACAAGCTTTCTAAATATATATATATATATATATATATATATATATATATATATATATATATATACTTTTTATCCGGCAAGGGAGTGGTTTATTGACAGCACAATAAACCACTCCCTTGCCCGATAAAAAGATAAAATATATATATATATATATATATATATATTTAGAAAGCTTGTGAGGAAACTATTATTCTATTTATGTTTTACTTGGGTCGCTTGTCTGTGTACTTAATAAAGGATTTTTGACTGGAAACAGACTGCCCGCCTTGCTTGGATTACTTTCAAATACTTAGGAATTCTGTACAATTATAGATTTTTTTATTATAATTTTTTTTTTTTTTATTTAAGATGAGTTTAAGTTTGCTACGTCTACTACTATTGTCGGATCTGATTAATATACAGTGATTAACTAGAGATAAAAGGACTGAAAATCTTCCACAAAGAGAACTTTCTTACACTGTTTTGTTTTTGGGCCCACTATACTTGTTTAGTGGGTTGTTTTGAGACTTCGGGGATACCACAGAGATTACTTGTTTTTTTTTTTTGTTTTTTTTTTGGGAGGGTTTTTTTTTTGTCTCTAATTTGGGGTAAACGGAAAGGAAATAGTATAGTCTCTGAAAATGACTCAACACCCAATTATCTAACATGATGGCCTCCCAAACTTGGGGATGGAGAGCCAAACATCCCCTGACTACCTCCAGGGCACAGGAGTTGGGAAGTTTTCAGGAGGTCTGGAAGGGCTTGCCAAAGAAGAGTCTTCTGAAGCTCTGATTCTGTGGACAACCTCTGAGTATAGGGCATCGCCCTTTAAAGTTCCCCCCTCTGACTTGAGGGGGGCAACTTCACCTGGAGCATCCTGTTGTGATTTGTGGAAGAACAGCCTCCCCCCTCTGATTTCTTGAGAAAGTCGTCTGAGGGATGGAAAAGTGAATTCCCTCAACAAACACATCTTACCATCCTCTTCGCTCCTGGTTAGTGTGTCTTTAATTTTGGGTCTAAATAAAGTCAATTCATCAAAGGGGGTTTTGAGGAAGGATGTTTTGGAGCTCTCCACAAAATTACACAGGCACATCCAGGCATGGCAGCAGGCTGAAATGCCGGTGCCTGCCACACATGCTGTAACATATGCTACATTTGAGATGACCTGTATGGAAACATTAGATATGATAACATGGTAGCCAACTGAATCTCCAGGGTCTTACAAGACTCAGGTGAAGACTGTGATGACACCAGTATAGAAACTTCAGTGATTAAGTCTCTAGGAATCTTAGTCAAATCTGCCATATTGTTCAGCACACAGGTGGCTGAAGCATATGTGTGCTTTCCAAATCGGTCCAGTGCCAGTGAATCCCTGTTTGGGGAATGAATTGATGCACTCTCTAGGAGATTTCTTTCTTCATAGTTTCAGTGATGACAATGGCATTGACTGCAGAAGCCTTGCTCCCAAAGGACCTGACCCTTGTCAGATATGAGTAGTATTGGCACCACCATCTCCATGCCCTCCTGATCACAAGGTCAATGAATGGATCCAGAAAGGGTACCAGCCAAGATCGGCCCACACCAAGGCTTCAAGAAAAGCTGATTCATCTGAAAGAAAGGGGTTCAGCAGTCCAACCCCTCCCATTGTCTCATCAATTATCAATTCCAGGAGATCACTGAAGACGGCATCACCATGGGTGGATTTAGGGAGCCCTTCCCTTCTTCAAGGTCAGTATCTTCCATCAAGGATTCTTCAGAGGAATCCAAGTGCTTCCTCTTGCATTGACTCTTTTTATGTACCTTCTCAAAGGGATGATTCAGGAGGATGACATTGAAGCAGTAGGGGAACCGCAGATCAGGGGATGCTCAAACAATGAGCACAGGTTGCCCTGAACAAGTTCATGAGAAATCAAAGCCTCAGGAGCATGAGAAGATCTAAACAGATCTGACACCACATGTGATGACATTGTTTCCAACCAAGACAAATTCCTGTCTGCGATGTTGAGCAACAAAGCTAAAGAAAGAAAACTGGGAAAGGACTCCCCCTCAGTCTGCAGACCTAAAACTCCCTCAGCCTCAGACCCAGTTGGGCCCAACACCTAGACCTGGGCTGAGCTGTCCAGGGCTGACACATCCAGGGGCAAGGATGGCTCCAAAGACCTTAGAGTCACCCCCATCACCTGGTCCCTGGCCCTAACCCTGCTGGTCCTGGATGTAGACATCTTCAACCATGACAGAGTGAAGCATATCAAGGTGGAGGTCTGTGCAAAAGTCACCCAAGCTGTCAGCACCAATGCAATAGCAACACAGCTGGGCATCAGATATATGGTTCAGAACACCACGATAACTGAAACTGTGTTAAACGATGGACTGTAGAATGAACTAGCAGTGATGCTGGTGAGAGAAGCAGGTCTGTCTACCTTCAGAGCCCAGGGAGAGGGAATGATCCCCAAGTCCATTTGGGCCTTCAAAAAGTTCAAATTAATTTGTCCAAATCAAATTCCTTGCTACTCCTAGTGGATGCTTCAGATGTAGAAGAAGCCATTGAGGATGTCTTACTGGTCTGGTGTATAGGTTATTCTGCCTCTTTGATCCCAATAGGGGCAGACCAGACCTGAGTAGGAGACGGCTCTGGGGAGAACTCTGAATCCAGAGTGAAGGACAAAAAGAGGGAGTGAAGCCAACTGTAGTCCAGTGCCACACACAGGAAGGGGCTTGGTTGGCTAGGTATTAAGCCCAAAGCATCCCCTGCACTGGAGCTGATAAATGTGGTGACCAGTACCAATACCAGATTCACAACCTTACTCAAGGAGGGCAAGGGCCTTGGGGCCTTCAGCTCTGCTTTATCAATAGAAGACAAAGAGTCAGAAAGGCTGCGTCTTAGCATCCTTTTCTTTCTCCGTAGTCTCTTCCTTTTCTCTCTTTCCTGTATTGTTTGCTGTCTTTATCTCTCTTCTTCTCCACCAGTTTCTTTGCTGGAGAAGAAAAAGATGGCAGCACCACCACAGAAGAGGCAGGAACTATCCCTTTCATTACAAGCTTGAATTACAGTTGGCCAAGGCTCTGACCTCAAATGAAGAACAGGCCTGACAGTCAGAATCCAGTTGGGGCACACCCAGGCAATAAACACAACAATCGTGTGAATCTTGGGGGGAGCAGTTTATGACCCCACTGCAGATACTTTTGGAAGCCGAAAGTCTTATCCATCACCAATAGTAAGCACAGCATACAACAGTGAAAAACAAAGGCACACAGAGATATCTAAGGATAATTCAGATTCCAAAAAAACTCTAACACTCTTGCCGAAGCCTTAAATACATATGGTAAACAGCTTAAGAGCAAAACACTTGCTTAAGACAAGTACAAGTAATAGGAGGAACTAATGCTAATAAGAGAAAGGGAAATGGTATGCGGAGTTAATGTGCTCAAAACTAACAACAGTGCTAATAAAAGAAGGAAAACTCTTTCCAACTAACTAACTATGATATATCAACTATAAATTATCAACTATTAACTCTTTTTTACTATATCCTGAAAGAGGAGACAGACACTAAGGAGCTACTAGAACAAAATAAGCAGCTGTGATTTGTCTTGAATGAAGCTTCATATAACACTTCTGTTCTGACCCTAAAGAGGGGCAAACAACTTTTGAGGAGATTTAGTCTTGCAGTATTATGGGAGAGGAGGTGGAGCTTCAACTGAAGATTCTGAAGTGCCAACGTCAGATCCAATTAGATATGGTAATCCATGGGTAGAGGTGAAAGTTAAAGACGACATTGGATCAATCCATTTTCTGTATTTTACATTCTTTATCTGGAGCAGTTTGTGTGGAATGCTTATATGGGGGGGGGGGGCTAATGAGTAAGACAGTCGCAGAAATTGGTAGGATAAGGCATTTTGTGCATGCAAAGGTACTGAGTGAGTGTTCCTGATTTCAGGAGGGTAAGGAAGTTGGGATGCTTCATTTGGTGTATCTATCACTACTTGTAGAGATGCATGTAACACTGTCCAGGTTTGGCAGATTTATTTGAGTTTGCAGTTGTGAGTGAGTACATGTGCATGTTACTTAATAATGATGTTAACTGATACAGAGGGAACAAAGCTGGGGAATGCTAGAGTGCCAGCACTGATTTTTATGTAATAAGGGGGTCCAGAATGTTTTAACCATTTTGCGGGGGGGGGGGTTGACGTGTGGTTTGCACCTAAGACAGAATGTTCTTGCTGAAGATGGACATGATGGTGCTATTGGGATTGACTGGTTGATGTAAGAATGTTGCTACTTAACATATATCTGTAAAACAATAACATTTCATGGTAATATCACCATCTGTGTCTGTAGGATATGGATTCGGGTAAGCATCAAGGGGTGAGGAGAGTATGTATCAATTTAAGAGGGATGTGTTTTTTTGTAAATTTGTATTATAGAGTAGAATTGTTTTCTTTGCTGTGGGTTATTTTAAGATTTCACTTTGTTGTGCTGTTCCCTAAGTATAAAGATCTGAAATTGTTTTGAATTGGGAATATTGTTTACATGTACTGTCATGCTGGGTCACTAGGTATTTTATGGAAGATGTTATTTACCCATGGGCTTTTTTCTGACTTCCTTTTTACAAGCTGGTGTATATGGTGCCATTAAGTTTAGGATCTGAGAAATTTTTGCTGGCGATATAAAAAGCATCACTGACAGGGAGGGACCGTTTGCCAGCTGACCTCAGACAATGTGTCTAAAAACATTTTTGTTGACATGTTTGCTGTTAATGTACTAGAACTGGTGAGACGAATTAACAAAGTGCTTTGTTCTGCAAATAAAGACTGGAAACTAATCACTTATTGAATCGGGCATGACTCCAGCAGTGTAGAAATTGTCCAGATGAGAAAATAACATTTGATCTACTACTCTCTGTCTGCCTGCAGCTTTGTCTTTATATATGGTGGTTATTTCAACCTGGCTTAGATGAAGTGCAGAATGTGTGGTTGAGTCTGTAGGTAAGAAATCTCAGTGATGAAACCACCTAGTAAAAGTAAGATTACTTCATTTTTAATGTTTTCGTACATTAAAGACAAGTGTTTTTTCATTTTTTTTTTTTTGTTTGTTTTTTTTCCCTGCAGTGTATTTTAGGACATCCAGGGGTATATAGAGCACTCTGTTGCTATTATCGTTCTATAACTGTTAAGCATTTGTAATGCTGTATAACTGTTAAGCAGATGATTAAAGAATCCAAGTGTGATTGTGGGAGTTAATAATGGCAGACAGAACATGCCAGACTGCCTTTTGTGAAAATGGTTAAAATTATGAAAACTATTCTAGCCTTTAGGAGTTATTTCTTTACCTTGTGGGTTTAATTCAAAAATGTTTCAGAAAAAACAGACAATGCATGGACAGCAGTGATACAGCCAGTATGCCAGGTATGAATAAATATTTTTTTGCATGTATTTGTATTTTGAGAATTCAGGTATCGTATTTTAAATGCATGTTTCATAGTCCAGTGAGATTCAGTGGGACACAGCTAGACAGCTATGATATTTTCTGGAAGGTGACCTGTGTTTGATTGCATATCATCTGGTCATATTAGCAGCAGTAGAACATAAAGTAGACAGTATTTATGTTTTACTGATCCTGTGGGACCATAAATACATAGGTCAGAACTGGACTGAATGAGATGGAATATAATCTGATACTCAGTTTTGTACACCTTCTAATATGGGATAGTATATGTTTATTAGCTATGACATTAATGTTTTTATAAGGGGTGTGTGACTGCTAGAGTGTATGCAAGTAGGCATTTTTTACTTATTGGCATGGGATTTCAGAGCATCATGATACATCAAATGGTGCTTCTGTACCTTGAGCTGAGAGCTTCTTTTTTTTACAATTACATTTTCTTGTAAGTATATTTTGGCACAAGCTAAGTGAGAGTTAATGATATTATATACCACAAAACAAAACAAAAATATAACAATTTACAAATGAAAGATATTTGCAACTAAAAGAGAAGACACAAGCATTACTGCTAGCAAAATCTTGCTTTGTGTAAAATCGTTTGCTGTTTACAGCAGTATGAAATATAAAAATGTTGTTTTTCCTGTTATAAATTTTATTCAGCATTTAAACAGAAACTGCATCTCTCAAGCCTCCATTGAGCAAGTCATGTCTCATACATCAGTTGTTACATGCAGAACGTGCACTTGTGCAATCTGTCAAGCTATACAGTACTGGCAGGCAGCCAGCAAGCTGGAGACCACAAAGTCAATGAACAAAACAACATACAGTGCAGTAGAGAAACCACTGGTGGTAAATCAGGAAATTGGCAGTACTCAACTTCCCTCTCTCCCAGATGGTTTCTATGGTAATACTCTCCTGCAGCTCAATAAACTAGGTACTGCTAACTCTGTTCTTTCATTCCTAAAAGGGCTCTTCTGGCACTTATTACATTCTGTATCACATGTGCTCCAGTTCATTGTGTTGCCACTTAATTATTACTGTATGCTGCCACTTGTCTAGTTTACATTTCAGATTGGTACAATTTGAGGAGAGGCAGATTTTTTTATCTAAACAGAGTATAGCTCACTTACTGTACAAAGCAGATTTTCAGAGCTGGCAGAGGTACACATGAGATACAGGCATAGGCGTGCATAGCAGTTCTGTAGCGGATGCTGCACACTGTTACATTGTTACATTGGATATGCTCATTCACTGTCAAAAAGCTCTAAAAATGGCAGACTGTGGCACTGTGCCAGCTAACAGGCACTCAGCCAAAAGATACATTTACTAATGCAGTGTTCACCTACTTAGCGCAAGTCAAAATTTACAGGAGATGGCAGGTTTCCCCTGGATACCATATCTCCTTTCAGGAAAAGCTGGTTATTCAAAATCTGGAAAAACGTTGTCAAGTTCTCTTTCCTATCCAAAAGTGAAAAGACTGAAACACTGGTTATGAGGTCACATTGTCCCTGCAGGCAGATGCATGAAAGAGGTGAGGTAAGATGGACTGATTATGGTAGATGTAACCTCTGACCTTTCCCTTCCCAAAACGAGATGTATCTGTCATTTGCTAAACTACACAGTGCCCATACCTCTTAAGTAAATGCAGCTGTAGATTTGTAAATGGCTTGGGTGGCAGACTTTACTATGACTAGGGTCTGTAAAAAGAAGAAGAAGAAAGTCTGTTGATGGTAGAAGGAGCTTAGTGTGAACATTTGAATGCAGAATTTCAACACGGGACATTTCCACAAGCATGTCACAAGACTTTCCTAACACCCATTCCCTTGCCCCATATTAATTAAAATGGATTAGTGTCAAAAGGACTGCCTGTAACAAATGTATTGTATATTATGTTGCAAAAGAAGCTGTGATGGAACTGTCAGCACTGTTTTAGCTACCTGCTAAAGCTGTAACTGTGCATTTAAATATTAACTTAAAACAGCAGTGTAAATACTGATATTTTACTTTGAATGTCTACTTTATAGAATTGGATTTTTTTCAAACTGCTTATTATATGTATACAAATCTGCACACTCAGACAGACACAGACACACACACAGACACACACACACACACACACACACACACACACACACACACACACACACACACACACACTGAGTGGTTATAGCTACTTCAAAGGAATACACCAGGGCCGTAGACATCTACTCATTGCCTGAACTGCTGGATGCAGATAAGGTCACAGATCATGTTTACCTAGATTTATACAGAGATTTATGAATGGGTCACAGATCACTGCCACTTTATGCATTTCAGAAATGGATATCAAGAATTTCATGATGAAATACATTTCAAGAACCTATAAAAAATAGGCTTATGACTACTGATCTGAACTTAATCCCAATATAGTGTAATGGAGTATCTAAGTACAGCAGGTAAAGTGGAGAAAGATCCTGCGCCATATTCCTTAGAGCTCAGTGAGAAGACAGATATTAAACACATGAGCTACTTGCTAAAATTACTTAACTGCATTAACAAAACTGAAAGTTAGGACATTTTAAATGTCAACATTTTATATCTTCACCCACCCAACTCTTTCTACCTAATCAATATCCAGCAAGCATTCACACACACACACACACACACACACACACACACACACACACACACACACACACACACACACACACACACACACACACACACAAATAACAAAATACACATCTTTTAACATATATGGTACTAATATTTGTATTTGTCTGCACACATTTTGATCCCACTTTGAATTCAAATCAGATGCAACAGTCTTTAAACAGAATATTCCAGGCTTTGAGCCAAATAATATTTCAAGTGCACAATATCATTCATAAATCCAACAGAGCAGACAAGTCAACTATACTCCATATTATGCAAGACTCACGGAAACGTTTTTTCAGTTTTCATGTGAGACACCAGCTGCATTCAATGCAACCTGTTAACTTTGTCACAATTTAGGGATTCCATGGTGGTCACCACCAAGACAATGTATATTCATCCAGCTGCTAACTGGGGCTTTATTAGTGCAGTTCGTACAACATGATACGCATATGCACTGACTCTGAAAGCATGGTACAACCAGAACAGGCACAAAGCAAACAGACAGCTGTACTGAACCTATGAGCAGTGAAGCACTGTGTAAAACATATCAGCATTGTGGAGTCACATGCTGATCTACATTGCCTTTCCCAAACCCTTTTTTAAACAGTTCAAATACATTCATGAGTTAACAGCCCTCATTAATATGTATGTTGTACTATATTTCAAAATAATGTAGAAATGCATTCATTGTCACTTTGCATTACCTAGTGAAACTGATCCGGCTGTAAAAGTGACACAAATATACCACATGCCAGGAAAAATACTGCAGCTGCTGTATGTTGTTGTTCACTGATTTTCTGGTCTCCCACTTGCTGGCTGTATGCCAATAAGGTATGCACCTTGTTAATTTTCTTGAGGTTGCATCACAGGATCTATGTGTGATAATGATGGGAGGGTAAGTGAAATATGTTGTTTTGGACAAGTATAGCACATCTACTAAAATGAAGGCAACAGTTTTTCTGGTGATTATGACAGATGTTGATAGAACAGAAGTAAAGGACCTAAATCATCAAGAATGACAAACAGCAATACTCTGAGTATGGGTAAGCAATATTACTTGTTAATATGTTCTGCTCATAGTTCCCAACATGAATGTGACATTACAGACACACAGTAGTACTTAGATGAAGTATTGCTGACAATTTTGTATTGCACATCTGACATCACATGTTTCTGATAAATATACAATATTATGACAGTTGTACATGCAGTGTGCCATTTGTATACAAAGCAGAAACAGACACACTTGGATTCTGTTAATACATCACATGTGAGACATCTGCTAAATAGAAGCTGCACTGCAGAACATTCACTCATTCTAAAAATAACATATAACATAATATGACATGCCTACCTAATTGTTGCAGGTAGCCTAAAATGTAGCCTTCACTTCTTTTATCCAAGCTGCCCGTGAGTCTAGGACTGATTAAAAAACTTGTGTCTTTGCTCCTTCCTGTCCATTTTCCAGTAATAGGCTGCACTTACCAACAGCACTTTGTAAAAATAACTTTCTTATATTTAGGTTAAACTATGGTCCCTAGATCCACTGGTCATAGCCCCTGTCTATTGCCTATCTTCCTTTGCAATGCAGTCTTTTCAGATTTCCCCCTCAAATCCCGTCTCTAAAAGTAAAAAAAGACGAGCTCTCATAACCTGTCTTTATGCATCGTACTCTCAGTGTAACACACCATACTAGTTGCTTTTCTATGCACTCTCTCCAGCATCATTACTTCCCTTTTTTGTAAGACCACCAGAAATCTATGTGATATTGCAGCTGTGGGTTTGCCACTATCTGATAAAGGGTAATTATTACCTTCCTGCTCCTGAATTCCAGTCTCCTAGATATAGGTTCATAGGTAGGTACTAGGCTATCAGCCCAAGGGCCTAAGTAAGCCTAGCCAACAAGGTTCCCTGGCTTACACCACCCAAGAAAGTTATTTTCCTGTGCCTACTTCCCATCCACTCATCAATATTTTTCTTGAAGAGTGCTAATGAGGAATTTTGCTTGACATAGATGTTCAGTAATGTTTGACTTGTTGGCTTAGGTGTTATAATAATGATGCTCAGTAGGTCCTATCTGAGTCTGCAATTTTCAGTCTTAGTCCTCTAATTGTGTATTTTGCCTCTAGGCTGCCAGTTTCTGGGAGCAGCATCACACACTTGGAGATTTTGAAGCAAAGTTGCCATCTCTTAGACTATCCTTCCAATTTCCAAATGTCCTTTCTCAAGCTTTCGCTCACATTCATTACTACCCCTTGCCTTGGTGACATCAGCAAGCTGGTTGATTCAGCTTTCCATATCATGTGTAAAGGTGCCATTATTTAAGAAACACACTAAATAGGGTTAAGCCAAATATTAAATCCCTGCAAAACACATCTTGTTACCTTCTCATCCTCTGATAGTTCCTTCCTGAAAATAATATTTTGTTGCCTATTTTCTCACCACTTCTCTATTCATCTACATATATTACTGTGCACTCTTATTTTTCATCTTTTAAAAAGCATGCGCTGTGGGACTGATTCAAAGGCTGCACCAAAATCCAGACACATCACATCCACAGAGTTACTCATGTCCAACTCCCCGGTGACCCATTTAAAGACCTGAAAATAAAACATGAAAACATTCAACTGTTCTGCCTTCAGTGCCAAAATGAAATCAAGTTACCTGTCATTTAAACATCCACTGGATGATGCAGTACATCTCTTTAACACAAACTCCATTTTTATCTGAAACAATATGACACCTCTATAAAAGACATGTCAGGACAATAAATCTCCCCTGAAACACCTTCAGCTGAAACCTATTATGACTTCAAGAGATCAGCTGAGGATTCTATCCCACATCTAGGCAAGTTTGTGGTCTTATCAAGTTCTGACAGGTGTAGAGCAAGGTAGAAAATGCAATCATTTCATCTAAAAAAAGGCATTCTTTCTTAAGCAATAAAGAGTGCAAGCCATTAACCATAAAAAACAAAAAAAAGTACAAATGGCATAATGTTGACCAAATGTTCCATTATTGTCACAACATCACCCCTCTCCCTTCAGACAATAAAGTAGCTGATCACTTTATTGTAAAAGGATTATAAAATGAGGGTGGGTATTGGCAAGGTGCAACTCGTCTTGTCATTCAATTGCCTTGTATTTCCTATTTTTTTCTATGGTTCTATGGTCACTGTGCCCAGTATTTTCATGATGTTGTCCACAAGCTTGTCACACGTGACTCTCTACCCCTCACCATATACAGTCAAAGTCATAGTGAAAAAAAAACTTTAATCTGGCTGTCCATCCTCGTATAACCTCCCATCAGAATTTCTGAAGATGGGATAAAGTCTATTGCCTTTCCTGTTTTTATGTTAGTTAATAACTAAGTCAAAGAGGGATAAGTTCCAACATCTAGCAGCAGCTTTTAATAGTGCCCTTACACAAAGATGGATCTTTCAGGAGCATTAACAGCCTCTGAAATTCTAAATAATTGTTTACATTATCAACTTCTCTTCCATCTTGTCAGTATTAACTCCATATCTAACACTCTCCTCTGTTGACCACTATTGAGTTGATGGTTGATATAATCTTTAGCTCACAGTTGGGGAGTGTCAGTATCATCTATTGATACAAGACCATGATGAGTGGCAAATATTGAGTTAATGTTGACAAGATGCTGGTTTTGTTGATAATAAACTCATTTGCAAAATTTCAGAGAAAGGGAATAGTAAAACGATAAGTCAAAAGTTGCTAATGGCAAAGAAAGATCCGCTTCTGTGGAATGGAATAAGGCATTCTTTCTTTTTTTCCTCAAATTTTTTTTATTTTTTAAATACAGTTGAATAAATTGTACAGTATTTGTATATAACGTCTTAATAACTGTGTGCACTATTTACATCAGCCTGACACTATAACAGAGATCAATATATACAATTACTTTATAGGTATAACAATCCAGTTATCAGAGTGTACCTGTTCAGTTATTGTAAAGTGTCAATCAATGATAAGACCTTGTTAAATGGATTGTTAATAAATGGCTTAGGATGAATTCTTAAATTCTTTAATTTTAATTTCCAACAATGCTGTGGTCTTCAGTAGGCTGTAAACATCTTCCAAAGTTGGTATTGTGTTTGTATTCCATCTTCTTGTTATACACTTCCTTGAGATTGCAAGTATTGCCCATACTAGATACATATTTGACTCATTCAAATGAAGACCTTTGTACACATTTAATAATACTAGAGCTTTAGATAAGTGAAACAATTAATTAAATAAAGCTTGCAAAAAGATTTTAATAAATAAAAACAGATGACAAGTGATGTATCCTATCAGTTGATACTTTGAGAGATGTAGTTGTAAGAGTTATTTGTTTGGGACAGCTATCTCGGAATCTGTTTTTTTGTATCTTCTTTCTAGCATCAGTCCAAGGGTTTGCTTCTTTTATTCTTTTAAGTGTAGGGGCGATCCAATCCATTTTATCTGGGACAAACACTTCCCCGGATTTACTAATCTTCCGTGCAGGACTAATCTAGTCCTGCACGGAAGTGGCAGTTTAAGAGGAGGACAGCAGCGCACCATGCATATTAATGAAGGCGCGCTGCCTGAACTCCTAATGCTACATGAAACATAGACGAGTGCAGGGGGCGTATCTGAGAGCAGAGCTCTCAGAATAAACACGCCCCTGCTAAGTAGAACAGAAGAATGTGTAAATAAATGAGCGAGACTGCTCATAAGTGTCTGCATATCCCTACCAACAGTCCCCATGTGTTCAACAGCAACAGTACAGTCAAATAAAATGAAGAAACCCTTTTATTTATCTTTTCTAAAACTCAGAGTACAGCTAACCATAGGTGCGTGGTTGTACCCATCGCTTAGCTATGGTTAAAGCAGCTGAAAAGGCTGAAGAGGATAACAAGGAATATATATGCAAATAAAGCAGCACAGCAATAGTGTAGTGGTTAGAGCATCCGCCTAATGAACAGGCATTCCCAGTTCAAGTCCCACTGCAGCACATATCATTTTCCATGTGAAATCTGTATATGAACATATTGTTACATGTTATTGCGGTATAACCTACATAATAACATTTAAATGTAAACTGGAGGACTGTATTAAATGCACATGTGAAGTGTCAGTGTCATAATGAATAAGGCATTAGTAAGCATGTTTAAGCACAAATAAGCAGTAGTAAACATATATAAGCACTAGTAAGCGTGTTTAAGTGCATTTGCGTGGGGGTAAGCATTGCCTACACAGATTAAGCAAAGTAGAAGCTAACTGGGTGTAAGAAACTGCAAACAGAGGTTAGCAGTGCTTACTGTCACGCAAACTCGCTTACAACTGCTTTAAAGTGCCTTAATCACTCTGGATCCAACAGCCCATGTTCTGCCCAGCAACAAAATAAACTGCCTCTGCAAGACTCAAACTCAGGACCCTGTACACTATAGTCACAGAAGTTAACCAGTAAGCCAGCATAGCAATAGATGTGCATGAGGTATCAGCAAACTAATTCTCACCACAGGAAAATCAAACCAAACATGTGAACTGAATCCATGTACAGTGTGAAGTGGTATAACCTGCTAGATAACATAAGTATGTGAACTGGAGTACTGCAGTAAGGCCAGATGTGAGGTGTTATTGCAATAAAGTGTTGAAGTTCCCAGGACCCCATACAGTGTATGTACACATGAATCAAGGATACAAGACACATATATAAAATGTAATGAAGAAGACATCAATGCCAAAAGGCAAATATCATGCAAATCGAATATTAAGCACAACTAAGTGTTGCGCAGCACTGCTGCCCAGACTACTGGCAGGATACTACCAGTAGGAGAAACAGTGTCAACCTGCAAAGTCTAATCTTAAACAAACGCATGTTCGTCCCTAGCGGGATGACCCCAAACATTCTGCTAAAAAGAGTCCTCGGGGTAACATACCATGCCTTACAGGTAAGCAAAGAAGGATATGTATGTTTGCAGACTAAATGTGTGGGAACATTGAAGATCCATGGGGTGAGACAATGTACATGATGGGTCCTGAGAAGTGGAGAGTGGGCAATGCATAGTGGTGTGGTGAGATTCGAATGGAACCTGTTGGAAGGATGTTTGATGTGGAGGAGGGAGGGAGTGGAGGGAATGATGGGTAAGACATTATGGGATGAGGTGTGCTGGGGTTGGACGGACCCATTCTAATGGGACCGCCCCATGGATGTAAGCGAGAAAGGGGGGGAACAGGAAGGTAACTGAAACATACCATTTCCCATGGCAAAGCACAGTATGAGTAATATGTATGTTGTATAACCCATGGAATAACATATATATATATATATATATATATATATATATATATATATATATATACATATATATATATATATATATATATATATATATATATATATATATATATATATATATATATATATATATATATATATATATATATATATATATAAACTGAGTACAGCTGCCACAAAGGAACAAATATATATATATATATATATATATATATATATATATATATATATATATACATATATACATATATGACCTAGAGTACTGCAGGAAATGCACATGTGAGGTGTCAGTATCATTATGCATAAAGCAGTAGTCAGGTTAAGCAGCAAGAAGCAGTAGTAAGCATATGTCAGCACCAGTAAGTGAGTATAAGGCCATTTGCGTGGGTTTACGTGAATGTAAGCACTGCTAATTTCTAGTTACAGTGTCCTACACCCAGTAAGACTCTAAATTGCTTGACCTGTGTAGGCAGTGCTTACCACCGTGCAAACCCGCTTACAACTGCTCAAAAGTACCTTAATCACACTGTATCCAATGGCTGTTGTTCTGCCTAGTAAAAAAATAAACTGCATCTGCAAGATTTAAACTCAGGAACCTGCACACTATAGTCACAGTAGTTAACTACCAGGCCATCATAGCAATAGATATGAATGAGGTATCAACAAACTAATCCTCTCCACAGGAAAGTGAAACCAAACATGTGAACTGAATCGATGTACAATGTGATGTTGGATAACCTGCCACAGAACATAAATATGTGAACTACAGTACTGCAGTAAGCATAGGTCTGAGGTGTGATTGTAATAAAGTGTAAAATTCCCCATGTCCCCATACAGTGTATGTACACATGAATCACGGATACCAGACACATATATAACCTGTAATGAAGAATAAATCATTGCCAAATGGCAAATATAGTGCTAATTAACTATTAAGCAATGCTAACCACAGCACAACTCAAGTTAGTAAGTGTAAGCAATGTGTAGTGGAGCCAATTCAATCTGCCTAGTGGTATACCGCTTTAAGCAGTGCCAACCTTATGTAAGCAGGTGTGCCCATACCTTATCCTTTTCAAAACCAGCCAATCAAGGGAAAGTGTGGGAAAGTGGCCATATTTAAACCCCACAGGCGGGAATACTTCTCATAACCGGTTGTAGCTTCCTACTGCAGGGAGAATGGCTGGTGTGGATGAAGGCACTTGATTTAGAGAGCAGTGCTGGGGCATTCAGGAGTCAAAAATCATGGTATGGCTCCTGGTAAAACACCATGATCAGCGACTACTGCAGGGCCAGTACCAGGGCTCGCAGTATAAAATGGAGGCCTGGGACAGTCTCGCCCATGACCTCACCAGTGCCACAGGTATCCCTCGGACTGGTGAGCAGGTCAGGCACCACCATTCTGACCTGAAGCGGTGGAGGGGGGATGTACTGGAACAGTGGATCCAGGAGTCTCAGCAGATGCCCAATGCCCCAGGACTGAGTAAGTACTCATTCTGCTAAGAAGTAAATAATTGCCTAGCTTGTGTATACTATGGATAGGTATGACTAAATATCACTGCATTTCTCTGACAGCTGCAGATGAGTGGGCTGTGAACTAGCAAGCCCATGATGCTAGGCTGCAAAGGCTGCAAAGGTTGCATCGCGAGGCAGGTTAGTAGTAATCAGCCTGCATGTACTGTCATAACAAATAAATATAAAAGCCTTAGAAAGTGTTGTACCAGTAGAAATAAATGTATAATAGTCTGTGAATGAAGGTATAGCCCCTGGAGTGTTTCTGTTTACTCTTCTCTCATATGTTGGTGATCTGTTCCATACTATAAATAGTACTGTTGTATCTTAAGCAGTGTCACCCACATCGTGGTATGCAGATAAAATGGGCATGAAGTCCTGCATAACAATGTTGGAAGTGCCAAGAGGTCAGTTATATTGCACAAGTTAGGGAGACTTAGATAGAAAACAGTTGAATGCTGTACATCAATTCCCTGATAGCACAGTGTTTCTGTGATGTTAGCTATAACATTTTGTCACACACAGCAGGGGTTTGAATCCTGGGAATGCTACTATGTTGTATGCATAATCATACCCCACAACTGTACAGATTTTGATACAATGTTCAGATAGAAAGCTATATGCATAAGTACACCCAACAACTGTACGGAATTTGCTAGAATGTTCAAATTGAAAGTTGAATGCATATTCATACCCCACAACTGTTCCAATCTGTCCAGCATGTACAGACAAATGGCCCTTATCACCAGCTTGGTACCCTGTTCCCCTGAAAATCCAGTGTGATGTTCCAAGAATTGTAGGCAGCTGTCAATCACATATAACTGATATTCAAATGTTTACATAGTCAGAGATTGTATATGGAAACAAACCTGCCATTCTAGCACCTCACCCAAAGTGTATGACAGCAATTCTCAACATATGCTGCATTAACACCTGCAGCCTGTTCGCCTGTATGTAAGACACAGGTCACATATATAATAATCTATAAACATACCAGTGTACAATATAAGGCCATTGTGCAGTGTAATAATACATGTAAGGGAAAGACCACTGCAGTGACTAAGAATGCTGTGAAAACTACAAGGATATATTAGTTGTTAATTGAACTTTTTCTGTCACCCCTACCATATGCGCATAATAACCCAATGACACTCCTCAACTGGTATGTGTACAGTCCTACCTTTTGTTGGGACATATGTCTTAATGGTTTATAAATATTCACATTTGTTTGTATGCATGTGCCATGTGAAAATACACCCATATTGGTGGCCTGTTGCCATCAATGAAACCTGCATGCTCCTGTAATGACCACTGTTGTTCCATATATGCATGTGATCTGCTTGCTCTGCAACTGTGTTAATTCTGGTGTGTTGGGTTAATGGGAATACCTATGCATGCTGTTATAACTAATCCTGAATGCTGTTGACTGTTACTAACCAATATCTGTTATAAACCTGTGACAACACAGCTCGTATGGGAACGACCGGTCCCAGCGGACGCACCTGTCCCACCTCAGCTGGCCATGGCACCAGGCACCAGCACATCTGAGGCCCAGCCTGGGACCTCCTCCTCCATGGGCCCTGTGCCACCCTCAGCTGGAACCACTGCAGGGGATGGGGCTCGCCCCTCTCGGAGCAGGCACGGAGGGGAACCTGTCACCCGTCAACAAGTCTGGGCTGTGGTGCATAAAGAGCTCAATCTGGAGTATTGAGAGTGGTTACGCCAGCTTGAGGGCTGAGTGGCACTATTAGAGAGTGAGCCTGCTCCTCCTACACAGCCCCCAGCACAGCCACATTCAGGGCCATGAAGGTGCAGTGGTGACTGCCCATAGGTGAGGACCTCAGTCCCACTGTTTCCAGTTGGGTGCTAATGGGCTTGCGACTTCCACACACCCCACCCAATCCAAGGTGTTTACCCCCACATGTGTCATATACTGGCCCTGTATGCATCTTGTGTGTCTTGTCTATTAACCTACCCACCCTACCTCCCCAAATAGTGGTAGTATTTTAGTATTAAGACGAAACCTAGGTTAACAACTTTTTGTGTATCGTGTTTGGCTTGGTTTTCATGTGGTAGAATAAAGTGGACATTTAACCTATTGTGGATTTTTCATTTTGGTTTGTTGGTTCCTATATTCGAGTTGCCATATCCTTTGGAATTCGAAGTGGTTTGTGTGGTTCCTTAGTTTGTATCTGTGTCGTTGGTTATACGGAGATATGGAATCCAACTCAGATGTAATGGACCTGTTGAACCAAATCAACATGCAGTTAAACGAGCATACGGAGCCAGATAAAAAACTTGGTGGAAAAGTAACAAGTTATGGCGGGTGCATCTAATCTGATTTTTGGTAGTTTGGGTATACCTTTAACACAATCTACCCCACCCGGAATTCATCCGGTTGTTAATTTGGAAGAGGCGAATGCCGATATTCCGGGTTCTAATAAACCTACTATCAAGAATGTTCCTAGCGGTAAATCTAAACTGGATAAAATGCAATGGAAGAATAATAATTTTAGTTTTCATCATGAATTCACTAATAGTGGGTCCCATCGGTCATTAAATATTTCATTAACTGAGAGATTAAAGAACTTTGATAAGAAATTGTTTCATATGAAAAAACTGCAATTGGAAAACAATTATTTATCAAGAAATATAGAATTGGGGTTGGTTCCACGGGGTCTTAGGTTGTGGAGATACCCTAATGGTATTTCCGGTAATCAGGAAATGATTAATGAAATTCATCAACTTTTTGATAAAACGGGATTGGAACTTCTGAGAATTATGATCAAGTTCAATGATGTAATTATAGCAAAACTTATGACTGAATTGGAAAGTGAAAATGAATTGATTTTAAGTGACTTGAACTTTGATTATTATTTAACTAACTATAAACATATCTAGACTGATACATGATTTATTTGTGAGAAAGTCTAATAAAATTAAAAGAGACATGGAGGAATATCATACTCAGAAAGTATACCCGTTATCGAAAGGTCACCATGGTAACAATAGAAGGCGTGTGAATAGCCAGGAAGTGACATCACCAATGAATGAACCGCATCATGTTTCTGAAGAAATCCCTTTAGAAGAAGACCCGAGACGATCGGAGAGGCTACACAATCGAGGCGAAGGTGGGCAACATCAGAGAAGAGACGAGAATGGGAGATACTTGGACTAAGGAGCCCGTCCAAAAAGATGGGACAATCAGTCGAAGCAACAGGGTACTTTTGTGGTGGAGTGGAACTAAGAAATGAGCGGTTTGAGCGGACATCATTCAATGCTGTTGAAGGTATTTTTAGACTAAATGGTTGTGATCCGTTGGCTGTTACAGTGAACGACGACTTCCCAGGAGACAATTTCAATAAGGCATATCTAGAATCCATTGTAAGTACTGTTACCATGTCTGACTTTACAAATACTGGTTTGCATGAACAGACATTGTATCCCGACAGTGTTACCGTTGGGAGAAGTAATGATGTAATCACTAACAGTGAGTTCTTAAATAATTTAAGCGTATATAGTAATTTAGTGGATGAAGATTTTCTGGACAAGCAATTTAACAATTGTTGCAATAATACTGTTGTGGATAAATGTTTTTTTAGACGGAACGGAAGCCAATGATTCTTTAAATTTAACAGCATTGATAGATATTTTGCAAGAGGATTTGAATGTTTCAAAAAAAAATGTTTTGAACCTATAATTATAGTTAACAAACATGGTGATTTTAAATTATAAAATTATACTAGTAAATGTTTTGACATTATGCATGCAGATTTACTATCTAAAGGGTTTACATTTGTACCCGCAACAAATGGAAGTGTGGTGGATGTGCTAATAGATTTAAAATTACTTACTCGAAAAATGAATATTAAGATGTGGTTTTCTGATAATAAGAATTATGAGATGAATAATAATATTAATGGTTTAAAAAGGTCAAGTAAATGTAATCCCCCACCCAATAGTACTGTGGCCTTATTTGAAAAAGCATGTGAGTTACAGATAAGAGAGCACTTCAGAGATGGATCTAAAAATTGTAATAATAGTAGAAATTGTGGTAATAATTATGGTAATTTAGCTCCGGATGAGAATCAATTGTTATGTCAGCTTATTAAAGATAACACTACTCATTATATAAAGCCCGATAAGGGTAATGGAGTAGTGATTATGGATAGGAATGACTATTCTAATTTTATGCTCCAAATGTTAACTGAAGATATGTATGAGGAGTTGACCCTCAATCAAATTCATATAGCATTCTCTAAAATTGATTTACTGACAGAAGATTTGTTATTACAGGGATAGATTAATGAAACTGATTTTAGTTATTTGAAAAATGAGTTCCCAGTGATTAGCAATATATTTGGAATTCCTAAAATTCATAAATGTTTAGAGAATGTGACTTTTAGACCCATAGTGGATGCAAAAAGGAGCAAGACTTATTTCATCAGTAAATATTTAGATTTTCATTTACAAAAGGGTTTAAAAATGTTCGATTATATCACCAAGGATTCTTGGCATTTCTTACAGAAACTAAATTTTGTCAGCATTACCCATTCTACATTATTTCTTACTATAGATGTAGTGAATTTATATTCAGTTATCCCTAATAATGTAGGTTTAGAATGGTTAGAATGCCAACTTCTAAAAACGGGCATCTATCAGCAGGATCAGATTAATGTTTATGTTTCACTCATGGAAGTTGTACTGACTAATAATTTTTTATTCTTTGAAGGGGGCTATTACAAGCAGTTAACAGGGGTAGCAATGGGCGCAGCTTGTGCCCCCAGTTATGCTAATTATATTATGTCATACTGGGAACAAAATTATGTGTTTGAAAGTGAATTTTCTTCAGATATTTTGCATTATACGCATTTTCTGGACGATATTTTTATTGTCTGGAAGGGTGGTGTTAAGAAAATGCTTGAATTTATGGAATATATTAATAATACTATAGAATTTTTGAAGTTCACCTTTAATTACAATGAATATGAAATATCCTATTTGGATGTTTCTTTAAAGTATGACAAGGTAAAAGGCCTCTTGTCTTCAGGAATTTTTAGGAAAGCTACTTTTTCGAATGCATATTTAGATTATTCCAGCTGGCACCCTTTCCATCAAAAGAAAGCTATTGTGAAGGGACAGATGGTTAGGGCGGCCAGGGTGGTTAATGCAGTGGATGAGTTTGACAAAGAATTGAGTGTTATTACTGATATGTTTATCAAAAGAGGTTATCCCATTGATTTAGTTAACAACATTAAGAATGAGCTTGTTTTAAAGAGAAGCAATGGTATTTACCAGCCTTTATTAAAGTTAGATGTAGGTACCACTAATATTATTAGTAGTGTTAATAACACATATTTGGGTGAGGGTAGGCCAAATAGAGAGAGTAAAAAAGATTCTCTATTTTTTATAACTACATATACTTATGATACAAAATTCATCATTGATATTATTCGGAATAATTGGGAAATGTTAAAATTAGATGTGAATGTTAGTAGGAAATTGAAGGAGTTACCTATGAATGTATATAGAAAGGCAAGATCATTTAAAAATTTATTAGAGAGAAGTACATATGTGAATAGTAGTCATATATCATGCAGGCCCAATGGGAATTTTAAGTGTGGGAGATGTAGCCTTTGTGCTTTTATCTTAACCACCAAGAATAAATTATTGGTGAGGAATGAATTATTGTTTTTTTAAGGGGCATTTTAATTGTTATTCAAAAAATGTAGTATATATGGCCATATGCAATGAATGTTTAGCATTTTATATAGGTAAAACCTGTAGGGCCCTTAGAGATAGGATAGGTGAATACCTTCTTGATATTAGGCATCAAAAGAATACTAATGCCCTTTTTAGGCACATTAAACAATTTCCGGGTCATGGTTTTAAATTTATTATTATTCAACAAATAAGAAAGGACTCACAAGGGTATATCTTACATCACTTGGATGTATGTGAATTCATGTGGCAATTAAGATTTGATGCCACTAGATTTCCCGGTTTAAATGATAACATCAGCATGGCCCCCTTATTAAAGCTTAGGTTTATTAATAGTTAAATAGTGGTATTTTTTTGTATATCTGCCTTGGACATATAAAATATGTATCTATATATAATTGTATATATTATGTATATATATTTTTTCATAATAGCTGTGCCTTAACGTTTAGTGTGCTTTTAATACATTTTTTGTACTTTTGGTGTTTATATTTTCTATTTTAAATATTTAAATTATATTGTAATTAATAGAAGTTTTTTTAGATGTTTTTATTTTAATTGCAGGTTAGTTTAGGTATTTAATTGGCAATTAATGTAAGTATTTATACTTGATAGTTATTTGTGGTAGTTGTTCTGAAGAAGTCTTTAGTATTAAGACGAAACCTAGGTTAACAAATTTTTGTGTATCGTGTTTGGCTTGGTTTTCATGTGGTAGAATAAAGTGGACATTTATCCTATTGTGGATTTTTCGTTTTGGTTTGTTGGTTCCTATATTCGAGTTGCCATATCCTTCGGAATTCGAAGTACCTCCCCAAATATACTTACTACCCCTCCCCAACATCCCACTCTCACCTGAAAAAAATAAAAAAAAGGGCAATCTGTTCCCACAAAAATATCTCGCCCCATACATAGCTGTCCATTATGCACACATGTCCACTGGATATGTAATCTGGTCTAATTGGCATCACAATGAATATATGTTGACCTCACCCCTCTCCCAGGAATTTGAGGGTCCAAATGTACCTGCAAATATAGTGTATATGCACAGCTGTTGCTGTAGAAGAAATGGGCAGTTATGTACCTTTCCTATACCCTTCCTGCACATGCCTAGCTATTTTTCCTACTGTTTTTTTTTTTCTTTTTTGTGCCCTGTTTTTCACCACTTTCCTATCAAACCCTTTTTCTTTTCTTTTAAAGGAATAAGCGCAAGGGTAAGTGGCAGTAAGCATTTTTAAGCAGTGGTAAGTGGGTTTGCACAGGTTTGCATGGAAGTAAGCACTGCTAAAGTCTGGTTACAGTTTCTTATACTCATTTAGCTGCTGAAGTGCTTAATCTGTGTAGGCATTGCTTAGCTCCGCGCAAACACATGCAAACTTGCTTACAACTGCCTAAAAGTGCCCATATGACTTTGTAGCCAATGTCCCTTGTTCTGCTCAGCAACAGAATAAATTGCTTTTCCAAGTTTTGAACCCAAGACCCTGCATTCCATACAAAAAAATGACTTACCACTAAACCATAGCAGATATACATAACCTGAAGTTTTCACAAACATATCATGCAGCACAATCAGTCAACAGTACAGGAAATGTATTATTATCACACCACATAACCTGTTAATGCAAGAAGTCTGGACAAAGTATGCCACACTGTGGGTACAAATAGGGATATATGTCAACTAATGCTCTGATGCACTTAAAATGTTGCTAGTTACACAGTTATATGCATTAGGACACATATGTAGAAGGAGATGAAATCTGAAACACAAAAGTGTTGCCACTAGTTACTGACTTCAATGCTGCGATCATTCATGACAATTGCCAATCGAATGAGGAACAGGCCATAATATGAGCCAAACATGCATGGACATATGGACAGATATATATCTGTAAATTTAGACAGATAGACAGCTATATGTAGATATATATATTAATGTATGACTCACAATTAATCATATAACAGCAATTGTATATAGATACATACATATGTTCATATGTGTGTGTGTATATATATATATATATATATATATATATATATATATATATATATATATATATATATATATATATATATATATATATATATATATATATATATATATATATATATATACACACACACACACACACATATATATATATAGATAGATATAGCCATATTAGATATATATATAGGTACATACACATATACACACACAAAAGGTATCAGTAGACATACATGTGTAGAAGTAGTGTGGAAGTACTGGGTGCAAAGTATATCACTCAGCCACAAGCCCTTCAACTGGCACCTGTGAAATGTGTAGTGTGGCAACAATTCCCACAAATGAGAATATTGACATTAAACATACACCCACCCACAATTCAAAGGACATGACATGACACACAGGTATGCATACATAGATAACTTTTATTCCTGTACTATACAATAATGTATGCCAGTACTGACACCACATAAGGTTTGAAATATGAAATATGAAATATTTAATCAGTCATGAATGCAAGGCCCACACAAAACAGTAGATGCAAGCAATGTATATATATATATATATATATATATATATACCATACCATACCATATATATACCATACTATGCTGTCCAGGCCCAGGCCTTCAATTAGTACAACAGTAGGAACAGGATATGTCTTCAGGATACATAACAATCAACAATTACAGATGTAGTTCAGCAGCCTCCAATTACACCCTGCAGTCAAGCCCTAGGGGGAAAAGTAGCATTTGTGTTAATGTCACAGTATCTTGTACATAACATTGCTTAACCTAACATCTCACTATCGCACTGAATGACCCTCTTCTTAACAGTTATATCACTGAAAAGATGCCATAGCCTAGGTTAATGGCATAGAACCCCCCCATAAAAGGCTGTACAAGGGCAAGGAACACTGTGTACCACAAACTTACCTCAGGAATGTTCAAGGGCACATATGTGTTCTCCAGCTTTTGCCCCCATATATATAGACATGGCCCAACAGTTGGTGTGAGAGTCCATGACATGACTGGGATGATAGCAGTAAGGCTAGCAGTAAATAATGATAGGCTATTGCCTAACAACCCTTCCTGTATCACAGCAGGACAAAGACTGGCATATATGTGGATGACAGAGGCAGGAACATAGGGCCATATTTGCATTATTGCTGTTACACACCCTGGAAATTGCTGGTGTTACGGGATTCGTTGCAGCATACCCTGATGCAGGGATATGACATTGGAATACAAATGGATGTAGTGATGTACTGATAGCACTCAACAGATAGAATGCCACAGATATATTTGGGACAGTACCTGTGTGGTGCACAGACAAACCCTAACAGCTAATCCAATGTCCAATGTCCACCAGTGTAGTGACCTGCTCCAGCAAGTACAACATTGTGCCACTGCCATGCGGAGTGACCACCTTGCAACAGGGTTGGCCATAGCATCCATCCCCCCCTCACCAGAGTGGAGGAGCTGCTCATCAGCCTGGTAGCACCTGCCTGCCCGCAAGAGCTCCAGACCTATATGGTCATGGAGGTGGGTGATAATCACACACCACACATTGAGCATGCGGGTAAGGTTCCAGGGCATATCAGTAGACAACTGTAGTGTATGCATCTGTACAGGTAGACCATGCATGTGTGAGATGTGGGGTATGTTGCTGTGTAGTATCGATAAGCAGTAATGCATAAACTGTAGTACTGTGGACTTCAGCTGTTGTTGTACTGTAATACTGCAGGAACCCTGTAGCAATGCCACAGCTGTGGCCACTGACATCAACTCTATCCCATGTCAATGTAGGTACCTCTAGGGTACCAGCAAGGCAGCGGCCAAATGCCGGTGAGTATGGTTTAAGGTCATGCTTGGCAATTCACTGTACATGTCATAGCTATGGTGTAGGCCATGTACACATCTAACACACCTACCCATAATGCATGCTGTACATGTGCACTGACACAGCACACACCTCACTAAAGGGATTGCCAGCCTCAAACACATGCAATACACAGTCCGTCTCAGACAACTGTGGCTATACACCAGTGCACATTTCCCAGGCACAGATGACATCTGCCCAACATACACAGCTATGTCATACACAGAGCAGTTGAACATGCTACATATAACGACATCCCACTCCCTCTGCTAACACATGCTCCAGGGACCTAAACCTAATCAACACATTACACAGAACATACTGGAGGGATAGGGCCCTGTCCTGGGGAATCACCACATTCTGGAATGGACTACCCATACATGTCAGGCAATGCTACTCATTGGCCCTCTTAACAGAAACACTTGGTAATTGGATGGGGAATGGGGAATACACCCTGGGTAACATGTGTGTGCCACAGCCTGACAGGGGCACAGGGGAATAACATCAGTGGGTGGTGCATGGCATGTGGCTAGGCTTATGCAGGCCCCAGGACCAATAGACCAGTATTCACCTATGAACCTATGTGTACCACAGGCAACATCAGCCAGAGCCCAGTCATGGTTAATAATAGTCTCTACCATCTATGCCAGCCATAGCCAGATGTCTGGCAGGGTATCACATAGGCAGATGTGCAGGGGTGCTCTTAAGAGCACTGCTGATCGTCATGCACCTGGCAGACGTACAACATCTATTTCAACCACACACATATTACAGACTGTCGTGGATGCACAGGCACAAATGGAAGGTTACACCAGGCATGGTCTAAAGGCGCAGAGGGCTCACGACACCTCTGTAACTGACAGCATTCATGTCCTAGTAGGTGCCATCTGTAATTACACCGAGGTCATGGATAGACGGTGGGGTGAGACATTGGAACTCATCCACAATGTCATGTCCATGTGTCAGGACAGAGCAAAATGGTTGCAACGGCCACATGGACATATGCCAACAACACCAGCAGCTGGAGGTAACCGTGGAGGTCCAAACAGTCACAGCCACTCCAGTAGTGGCAGTACCAGCCCCAGCACTGTGGGGGGGGCTGTCCACAACCTGTCATAGCAGACCACATGCACGTGGCCCTGGCCAGTCCCAGGAGGGACCTGGATCTAGTGGATGTCTGTCAAACTCGGGGGGACAATACTCGGTCTGGCTTTGTACCTGATACTGCCTGCAGCACCCCTGCCCAGCACAGGTCCCATGTCCATGGCCGGAGATGGTAGACTGCAAACCTTGCCAGGTGCAGTCTGCAGCTGTCCCACAATTCCCTGTATAGGGCAGCCACATGGAGGAACTGTGTGCATGCAGACACACACACATAAACAACGAACCTAGGGAAACCTCATACTTGCACACACGACATCACCAGTGGCCCATAACAATACTCAGCCCCCTCACACATACACATGTTGTCAATTGTATGGCTCAGCCTAGGCCTCTGGCAAACCAACAACACACCCTATGCATATGATGATACATGTGCCACTGCCTGACATCTGTAACATTGATGCAGGGACAGGCTAACATGGGTCTGATGCACAGGGTGACTGTACAACAGTGCAGTAATGGAATGATGTGTAGCATGTTGTCAGCAGTAAAGAGAAATGTAATATCTTGGAAGGTGTAGCTGTGCAGTCATGATGCATCATAACTTTAATTACCAATGTTGTATTGTTGTCACCAGTATCTGTTCAGATTGTGTTGTGTTCGTCCATGTGCCACATGGCTGATGGGTGTAGTGGTGTCAGCAGGCCTTCTACAGTGGACACCAGTAAGTGTAGTGGGTGGTACACATGCCATGGCTGGGTACAACACACAGTGCCTTTGGTTAGGATGCAGTACAGGTACAGGACTGTACACCTAGAGGTATGTCCCCATGCAGGTAACATATCTGTTGCTCATGTAATCCCGCCAAGACAGGATAGGCACAACCCCACAGTGCTATATATGCAGTCTGCAATGTGGATGACATTAAACATGCTAACAGCAGGGTGTATGCCCCTGTCCCCACTCTACTGCGATCCTCACCTAAGTAACATGTGTGTGCCAATGATGGTGGCATAGCCCTACCCTTAGGAGGGTGTGAGGCACTCAACTACTGTGAATGGTGTAGACAACAACTAACAACCTGATTACATAAACTGTACAGTATTACAGACAGCTATGTGGGGGAATAGATGCAACAGTAACTGCAATGATGGCAGTCGTGTCCACAACAGCCACACCCAGTGGTTATAGCAACCCCAGTAGTGCTGCACACCTCAACAGTGTGGAGGATGGCATTGACACATCTATGACCTGTGAAGGACTGTATTCCCATGGGATGGCGCCTGTGGTATGTTGGCATATACCAAGCAGTCCTGGTGGAAACATATCCTGTGAATGGAGGTAGATCCCGTAATAACTACACACATTCCTACAAGCAGGATGGTGTACAAAAGCCTGCTATAATCTACATAGGCACTGTGCACCTCCTAACCCTCATCTACACCTGTCATGATTGGGTTAAGGAGGTATATCAGGATCAGTTTGTATTCTCTGCCTTTGACAAGTCAAACATTGGCGAGATCCCATGTGTTGAGATAGCCAGTGACATTGGCCATGGGTTCATTGTTGGTATGTTCCATGTCCCTGCAGACCACGGTCATCAGGCTACTGGGTGGTAGTTCCCAGCTGACATGGTAGGTTTGTGGATGTCTTTGCCAACATTGGTGAAACCATTGTCAGGTGTAGGGCTATTAGATTGTATGAGGGATGCCAGCTACTTACTGCACCTGCCCAGGGGGTTCCCCTGAGCATGACATGTCACTTGACTGTACTGCATGATATGTTAGTAATGCCAGCTTTACATCCTACAGGTGGTATGGAGTACTGTTAACATGTACTGCCCTTGTCGTGTATGGTCCTGCTTATGGGATCTGCTAAGGTTGGTATTGTATTGCAAGCCAGATGTATTTGGCTGTGGGGGGATACCTATCCATGCCAGATGTACATTGTCTGGGTCTCTCAAACCCATCAATGGTGCATGTGGACATATATGTTGTGGTTACATTCCCAGCTCCATCTACAGATGTATGTTCATAGATGCCTATATTGATATATATGTGTTCACCTTTGACAGGGGCACAATCCTTCCTTCGAATGGCCCTTTCTGCAAAGCGAAAGGACTAACCCGTCATTTCTTTCTGCACCACAGTTAAGAGAACTGCAGTTCTAAAGGCACCTTTGCTGACACTCAAACTGCAAGTTGGAATACATATTGTAATGGTGGGGGGCATGACTCCCACAATCCCCCTACTGTGATATACGAACTCCTACTGTGCACTACAGTGGGGATAGGCAATTATTCCCCATCCCCACTATAGTGGCATCTGCAACCAAATTGCCTAATCTGCAATGAGCGAATGTTGAGAACAGACTTTAGGCCTACCAGCTTCCGGACACATGAATTTCTCCTTTTGAAAGGTGAGCCATATATATGCTGACATATATGCATTCCTAGTGCTGTCTATATGTGGACATGTGGATATATACATATATATTGATGGCTGTATATGTATCTATGTATATATGTGTGTACTGGCTTATATATATATATATATATATATATATATATATATATATATATATACATATATATATATATATATATATATATATATATATATATATATATATATATATATATATTTGTATATATATGTATATAGATATGTCTATACCTATATCTACAAATATAGATATGTTATATCCATTCAATGATGAATATATATATATATATATATATATATATATATATATATATATATATACACACAAATACATCTACATGGTGGAATACATTCCCTGCAGTGTTGTATACCTGGGCTGGATGATATGTATGTGGAAACATCATGATTATGCATATCTGCCATGGCTTAGTGGTAAATCACTTTGTGCGTGATGTGCAGGGTCCTGGTTATGAGCCTTGCAGGACCTGTTTATTTTGTTTGCTGGGCAGAACACACAAACCTGCTTACAACTGCTTTACGGTGCCTTAATCACTCTCTATCCAATATGGTGTCCTTGAAACTGTTCTTAAAAGCTTGTCCACTTAAACATTGACTGTTAGGATTTTAGAACTTTAATGTATAATTTTATTTATTGCATTTTTGTTCTGTCATTATGACATACTAAGTTGTTTATTTATTCCTTATGTATATACATTTTATATATATATATATACATTTTTATCTACATATGTACATGTATATTTTATATATTTTTATATATATTTTCTAGATATTTATATACATCATTTTTTCTTTTCTATATATTTTTATACACACACATGCATACATATTTATACTTACATAGATACTGTTATATTTCAACATGCTTTTTCATACACATACATATTATATTTTACATGGTGTTAGTGCACTATACATATTTATATTTATGTTGCATGTTATAGTTTATGTTTTTAAAAACATTTGCACAGTAGGACATGGTTTTAGCAATTTTAATATGTTATTATTAACCATGACTCATATACATAATATGTGTTTTAATATTTATGAATTTTTGAACCAGATATATGCATATTCAAGATATATTAGAGTGGACCAGGTTAAAGCATTTGTATTTAACATTGTATCTTTAAGACTTAATTGATAGCAGGTGCTTCTACTATATAAGGAATAAATTGTTTTTGTGACATCCCTGAAAGCTCTTACCTGTTTTATAATAAACATCCTAGCTGTGGTACAGTTGGTGTTTGTTTGCTACTTCAACTATATTTATTTTACATCAGCTGTTTTATTAGTTGGTAGAGGATTTCTGTGTTCCGCGTTGACATGATACTGCTATGGGGAGGGCGGTGTGTGCATGGAACATAACCCATTCATGTAGGGGTTGATATGCCACATGTGGGTACACGGATTCACTATACAATCTCGAAATACTACAATGTCGAATTTCAGTATTTCAAGACTGAACAGTCGAAAAACCACATACACAAAAACCCACAATCACGAATACTACAATCGAGACCATTCACACACACACACAAACCAGGACATAATCACATACACACATACACCTACCTAACTCAACAAACATAACAACACACACAAACACACTTAACCTACCTATAAGCAGGGGGGCAAGCCCCCCTGCACCCCACTACTTATAGATTCTAACTCCGAGGTCGCACTAAACACACAAACACATAACAAACACCACTGCACACACTCACACACACTAAAATCCCTACCCATTATCCTCAAACACACAACACTTACCTGAAACCCCAGATATATCCACAAACCGCACCACATGTCACGAACATGACACCACAATAGCGGCGGATTCAACATTTGCGGATTCGGCATAGTGTAGTTTTGGTTAACTGCACTTTCCACATTTCAGTACGTCGAGATTGTCCAGTGTATCCGGGCACACACAGGGTCATATGCCACAGGTACGTGTATACAGCTACTAGGTGACATCTTCCTTGTACATTCATGTTGAACAGCTGGCACGTGCAACATGCCGTCATGCTGACAGATACTTGTGGCTAGTATCTGCAGTGAGTGACACCTGCACCTCATGTGTTTTGGGCCCTTTGGCTGTGTGCTGGGTGGGACAGGCCCAGAAGGCTCCTTGTCATGGTCACCCTCTTCAACACATCTATGTCCATCTACCTTTGGCTTATTATAGTGTGTTGTCCTTACATATATGTCTGTATTCCTATCCACTGTGTGTGCAAGGCAGGAGTGGTGCATACTGACATGTGTTTGCACTGAGAACTGCAACTGCCAGATATGTCTGGTCCACTGTTGTTTGCTGACATGGCCTTCTTGTGTTTGTGTATGAGCATGCCCAGTATGGGCTTTCAGTACGTTGTTGACTGACATTGCCTTCATTCCTCTAAGTGTGTGAGCATGCCCAGTATGGCCATCTATACTGCATGTGTGGATCAAGTCCAGGTGGTTTGTACTGCAGTGCTGACCTTTGTGTTGTACACCGACAGGTAGCATGCTGTGTTTGCAGGGTATCCATCAGTCATTTGGCATTGACTGTTGCTACATTTCTGCATAGCAGGGGGGGGGGACACAAAACTGTTTCTACATTTCTACACAGGCGTGGGGGAGGCACACCTGACTGTTACTATAAGTGTACATAGGATGGTGGGGCACACCTTACACTTTTACACATTTGCCAGGACTGTACTGATATGTCAGGTACACCATTTTAGTCTGTGGTCTTACCTATCGTGCTGGATAGAGGCATACCAGTGTACTACAGATCATAGCTTTCACTACCTACATATTAGTTTCTGACTTCCTAGCCTTCCAACTTACATCCAACTGGCTGGCCTGCTGTAGTCTGTCTGTGTATGGCTGGGGTAGGGGTTACCCATGGGGCTCATTCAGAGGCCATAGTACAGCATTTGTTTGTGTTTGTCTACACCTATCCTGCTGGCTGTGACTGTTGCTGGGGATGTGCCCCCCCCCAACTGACATATGTGAGTCACTTAACTTGTGAGTGCCCCAGTATTGAGGGTGGTGATGCAGGGCTGCCTATGTCGGATGCAAATAATACACTCCCTATACATGGTTGGGCACAGGTAGTGTCATGTTTGGCATCCCTTTTACTGTATGTATGAGTCGGAGAGAGGTGTCATTCCCTGGGTCCCTACTGTATCACTGCATGTGCTATGCGTTGCCTCTTTGCCAAGGCCAGGGCATACTGGCCACACCTCCTTCTGCCGACTGGGGCAGGCTCAGATTGTTCCTCCTCCGAGTCACTCTGTGCCTGTGCAGGCCTTGGCACTGGTGGAGGGCTGTGTGGCCCTTCCCCATGCTGTTCCTTCTGCAGCTGTTTCCGCAGGATCATATTGTGTAGCATGGCACATACAAGGGCAATTAGGGTACATGTAGTTGGTGAGTACTGCAAGGCTCCACCTGATGTGTCCAGGCACCAGAACCATGACATGAGCATCCCAAACACGTAGTCTATTATGATTCATGTTTATGCTTGTGCATCATTATGTAGTTCTTGTTCGGGTGTGTATGCATTTCTGATGGGTGTCATCAGCCATGGCTCCAGTGTGTATCCAGCATCCCCCACTAGATGACCGTGTGGGATGTCCCCATTGGCAAATGTCTGGTACAGCTGCATCAGATGCCAGATGTGGGAATCGTGGTAGCTTCCAGGGCAGCCAGCACACACATTCATTATTATGCACTGGGCATCGCACATGACCTGGCAGTTGATGGGAGGGACGCCCTTGCAGTTGATGTAGGCCCTACCTCGCTCACCTGGTGGTGCTTTAATGCATATGTGCATGCAGTCTATTGCACCCACTACCTCAGGGTATTCTGCTATTTGGTGGAAGAGACGCATATTGCTGGCCAACGCTTCACAGGTGATAGGGAAATATACATGCTCACCGACATGTGCTGACATGGCATCCAGGAACTGGTGGAGTACCCTGGATGCTGATGCCTGTGAAATACACATCATATTCCTAGTTAGCCTTTGGAAGGTAACTGTAGCTAGAATTCTTAGGCCTACACATACCTCACTGTGGTTGAGCAGCAGCATTCACATCCTCACCACCCTCAGTCTCTTGCACATGCTGGTTTATGATAGCAAAAGCAGCCCCTAAATTTTTTTCTCTTGCTTTTGTTTTGTAAAATTTCCCCGTCTGTATACACCGCTGGTGCAGATTTTTGGGGAAAAACAAGGGGGAAAGTGTTTGCATAGTTTATAGTGGTGTGCTGGGCTGGGCTGGTTAGCTGCCTGTGTAATTGGCTGATTCTGATACATTTCACATGTCAGCTAAGCTAGTTCTCCTTGATTACCTTCTTACTGCTGTTTTCCCTTCCCATTGCCTCCCTGTTTAAGCCCGTGTGCGCACCGTGCAAACAGAGTGCTCATATGTGCACAGAGCTGCTTTTTCCTAGTTTAACTTCCTTTTTCTTCCTGTAAAACCTGGTGTGTGGCGCGCACACACGCTTACACTTTGTAAATTGTGCTTGGCAGGTTTAGACACACCCCTAGCTTAGCTGTGCTAACCTAGGAGCAATCCTGAGCCACAGGACTCCAATCTGCTTACAGTATGCCTGACACACACCCATGATGTCACCTATATCCTAGTCTTGCACCCAGCTATTTATACTCTTACACTCTTGGGACCTGCCTCACACCCTGGGAATATCTGGGATTCACTAACCTTTCCCTCATTTGCATAGGATTGCCTGCTAATGCATAGTTACATGTCCCACACTGAGCCTCCCCCCTTAGCAACCACTACTCACTGGCCAGGTTGTCTTTTGCCTGCCATTGACTTGTATGGCAGAATACTGATTTTTGTTAGAATGCTCATTTTCAGTTTATTTTCTTATTTCCCCCTGATCCCGTTTGCACGCCACTGCCCTATGCTTAAACAGCCGAGATCGGCGAAAAAAAAAAGTTGTTTTATTTATTTTTTAAACAGTTTGCAATTCCAATGACGTTCTACTTGGCCATTGGCATGTTTCCTCAATAATATGCAGCCTATATCTGGAGCTGTCATAGCTCCATTTTGGAATTTGGAGAAATGTACTCGGTTACTAACCAAGTACATTTCTGCAGATTGCACTTGTCTTGCACGGACTATGGAAAACTTCCTGGATTGTAATATCACCTCATTTGCAATGATTTCTCCAGCAAATGAGGTGATTTGCATACCAGGGCTTAGTCTATGCAAGAATAGTGCTGGAGCTCTTGTGCACGCCCCTGCCGGCTGTTCCTGGATCGCACGGCAGACATATTGCCTGCGTGAGCTACTGCACTCATCATGCACTCCGTGCAGGCTTTTGAGAATCCAGGGGAATATGCTGTTGTTTTTGATAAATATAGTAGCTTCTTCTAAGTCATTAAAGGTTCTCATCTCATTGGCAAAAAGTATTTTTGTCTTGGCTGGAAAGGCCAGCTGTGCTGTAATGTTGTTTTGTTTCAACAGTTTTATTATTGCCCAGACTTTTTTTCCTTTGTTCTAGTATTCTGGAAGAATAATCATTGTCAAACCTTATCAGGCTTTGATTGTATTTTAAGGGTGATTTTCTCCGAGCAGATTTTAATATTAGTTCCTTGTCCAGAAAGGAAAGAAATGTTATAACTATGGATCTAGTTGGAGTATTTGTTGAGTTAGAAGCAGCCAGGTTTCCTCAGTACTCTATGTGCCCTTTCAATTCCAAACGAAAGTCCCTTTTCAAGTCTAAAAATTCAGGAATCCAGGTTGTTAAGAATTAAATAATGTCTTCTCCTTCAGTGTTTTCAGGCAGACCAAAGATCCTTATGTTATTTCTCCTTTCCCTGTTTTCTAAGTCAGCTATTTTGTTAAGCAGCCATTCTTCCTCTTTGAGTCTCCCTTCAATGTCATTTAGAGAAGTCTCTATATTTATTTTTGTATGGTGTTGCCGTAATAGTTCAAGAATATCAGTCTGTTTTTGAGAATTAAATTTGAGGTTTTCTAGATTATTTTTAAAGCCATCCATCTTCAAAGATAGTTCCTGTAAGGGAGATGTCATCAATTGCAGTTCTTTTTTCAAAGCAGCATCTGGATGAGAATTCCTTGAGCTGCTCATATTCAGTAATTCAATATATCTCCAAGTTACTTGACAGGAAAATATTTGTATATCTCCACCAAAATTGATATGTTTATTAGTTTATCTATAGATTTCTGACATTTTAAACTTGAAAATAATAAAAGTTTCCTATATTATACTAGTTTATGGAGCTCTCAAAATTCACTGCTCTCAGTTGGCCATCTAGGCTCCGCCTCAGTAAGGCATTCATTTCTTTCTGATGGTGGAAAATATCACTCTGTATTTCATTTCTTTACTGCAGATATTACTGAGACTTAGCATGCAAGAACATTTTTAACAATCACTCTTTTTTGTACTGCCATAGCTTCGTATACACAGCAGAGGCTCTTCATTAGCACACATATTAACGTTTTATGAAAACATATTTCAATACTTTTCGGTCCTTGCAGGTGTCAAGGTATCTTGGCTTTTTAAATAAAAACTGTCTAATTTTGAATACCTGTGATATGCAGACTGTATTTCCATTGCTACCCTATTAAATACACTTCTAAGAATGTCATCTTCAGATAGTTCATCAGGGTATTCAGACTTCTCTCTCTCATTCCTGTAAATGTATAATTAGGCCTTCTTGATATTTGCCTAGATACTTCTCAGCACCAGTTAGCTGGAGGCTTCTTGAATACAATGCTTATCACAATCTCCTTAGGGCATGTTCAATTTGAACAAATGTCTCTATTTTTTTTCTCAGTCACTTTCCATCCTCAAAACAGAGACGTTGGCTATTTGCTGTTCTTAACTCTCCCTCATTCTGAGCGCTTTTCTGTGAAGCTTTGCTACATTACCACTCTTCTCTGTCTTTTAAAGAAGTTGATTATTTTGATCTTTTGCCTAAGAATAGCTTTTGTCTCTAGTGATTCGACAGTCATTCAAGCAATATAAAGAAGTACAGATAAGCATTCTGCTCCTTACTCTATGGCTCAAAAACAATTGAGCAAGTGACAGTTACACGCCACTCAAGGGAGTATTTCTCATTTTTAACAAGGCTAGATCTCCCTTTATATAGCAATCACTGTAAATGCTTAGAGGTAGCTGAACTCTATGAATAAGGCACATATCACTGTCTCTGAAATACGCTATACAAGAATTATTTATGCTATGGCCATAAGAATTCTTCTCTGCTTGTTCTGATGTTGCCCTCCTTGAGGCTGCAAGGAACATTTAAATATCATTTATTGGCTTGATTTGTAATGGTATGAACTCATGAAACGTCTTTATGATGTTTTTCCACAACTTCAGCTGTTCTCTTTAACGTTACCACTGGATTGTGAACAGTCCGGACTAAATATCACATAACGAGATTTCCAATGCTCAGAATTTTTCATAAATTCCAAACTTGCTCCTAGTGAAATACTGTCTAAAACAGCTATGTTACATAGCCTAATTTCTCAAAAATTTGGTTTTAGAGTTGCAAGATGGTGGTAGCAAGGTAAGCAGTAAAAACACAGAGCTCTGAGCAGTGAACAGATTAAATTAGCAAAAGCCTGCAAACTACTATAAATTGTTAACAAAAATTGTTAGCTGAACACCCTTTGAAATCCAGAATGTCAATAATGAAAAGAAAAGATGAAGTAAAAGGGTAAGAAACTGTGAAAACTTGAAGGGAAACTGAAACTAGTTTAGAGGAGCAGAGATGGGGAAAGCAGATGGCAAAGCCAACAGAAGGAGAAACTCTTCAGTCACCTTAGAGAGAGACAAATTGATCAAATGCTTTCTGAAATTTTCAACATTAGTGAGTCGCTGCTGGAATATATATACAAACAAATAACAAAAGACTGTAGGAAAGAGAAGACGTTTAAACAGGAATTTGGGAAAATAGTACATATGCAAACTGCTGAAAAAGAAATGGAAGAAAAAATGATGGAGCAACAATTAAAATGTAAGCAAATGGCACAGATACTGTCTGTCCTTGAAAACAGATCATGTAAAGACAACATAAGATTTCCAGCAGCACAAGAACAAATTGAAGGGAAGGACTATAAAGTTTTTATGAGAAAATACCTCAGTACATGGACTGATCTTTTTAACGATGATATTAAAATAGAGAGTTTGCATAAAGTAAATATTCCCAATATAAGACTAATAAAGCAGTCAAGACCTACTCTGATTAAACTGCAGATATATCAGCTAAAGGAGGAAATTCTTTCAATTTTGTGGAGGAATTGAACAAGATTAAAGGGTAGTGACACAGGAGGTTTACATGGATAACGACTTTTCATTAATAATATGAACTACCAGAAATGTTTTTCCCCCTTCCTTTCATATCACTGTACAGAGAAAAGCACAGTTTAAGTCCTACTTACCTGTAACAGAAGATATTTGCTGCCTCAGTGGCATTTTGGATTATCTGCAAAGGTAACCCAAAACTGGACAGCTTTCAAAAGCTTAGACTTCCCTCCCCTCCCTCTGTCTTCCTGTGACAGTTGATTGGCTGAGTATATCCTGAGAGGAACACCCTCGACTCTCAGAGGAAGTGAGTGTTCAGGCTTTTTCACTTCCACAAAGAAAGACAAAAAGTATCCAAATCTACAATCATCTAGCTAGGGTAAATTTGCAGCCAATCATAATACTATATAGAAACCAAATCCAACAACAATCAAACCAAAGAGGATGAAATCCACCACAAGAATGCACAATCTGGAGGATGGCAGGTAGCTGCTGCACTGAAGCAGTGAGGAATTTGAACATCTTCTTTTACAGGTAAGTATGCAGCTGTGTCATGTTCATAACTCCCACTGTCTCAGTGGTATTTTGGGTAGATTCACAAAGCTTACCATACCTAGGAGGTGGAACAATAAGGATCCGGGAGCCCCTGGAGAATAGTCCTAGCAAGGCCTGCTCTAGACCTTGAAAAGAAATCCAGTTTGCAGTGCTTTCTGAAGGAATAAACAGAGGACTAGGTTGCTGCCACTGAAATACTTCTAGAGTCCACCCCTTTCCAATATGCCGTTGAAAGGGATAAGGACCTAGTCGAGTGAGCCTTAACTTTGCCTGGAAGAGATTTAACATGGTAGGAGTAAAAGCAAACAAAAGCAGAAGATAACCAACATGCAATAGTTTGCTTAGAGGCAGGTTGAACTTTCTTAGTCTTGTATAGGAGAGAAATAGCTTTTAAGCATTCATAAAGAGCTTTGTTCTGTCAAGGTAGCATCTGAGCTGCCTGTGCAAATCCAAGGTATGTAGAATCCTTTCTTCCTTGTTTTTTGGTTCAGGATAGATCACTGGGAGATTGGTGGATGGATTCAAGGTAAATTCAGAAACAACTTTAGGCATAAATGATGTATTAGGATATAACACAACCTTATCCTTGAGAAAAAGCAGATAGGGCTGGCCCGGCCCACCTTGAGAGCTTGCAGCTCAGAGACTCACTTTGCAGATGTCAGAGCACTGAGTAAAACAGTCTTCCCAGTAATGAACCGTAAAGCACCCTGAGGCAGGTTCAAAAGGAGGTAAGTTCAGTTTTTCAAGAACAAAGCTGAGATCCCAGGGTGGAGGAATGTCCTTTCAAGGGGGACTCGTGCAACAGTCCTTTCATAAACTGTGACCATAAAAAGCGATGAAAGTAGGGGATCCATAGGCAGACAAGTTGAAATGGCTGCAAGATTCACTTTGATACAAGTATATGACAATCTCTAAGTAGCTCATACAAATATTTCAAAAGCAGAGGGGTGAAAACTTTCAGGACCTCTGTTATTGGTGAAGTCCCACCTAAAAAACATATTCCACTTGTAAACATAAGATTTTCTAGTTGCAGGTATTCCTGCCTGCTTAAGTACCTGCTGCACATCCTCACAGGTTCATAGATTCATAGGTGTGTACTAGTCTAATGACCACAAGATCCTTTTTAAGCCTAGTCACGCATCCCAACTCTCTGACAAGTTCTGGTACCCTTGATAAGTGTAAGCAGGGGCTTGTGAGGTGAAACATTTACAAGCAGGGTCCTGGGAGATGAACCATTTACAGGTTGCCCATGTCCATTAGAGACATAGGTGCCAAACCAGGGATGAATTTCCTGTTCCCCATCCAATTGTCCAAGTTACATTGGGTTAGCGAGGAACTCTGCTTCATATGGATGGGAAGCCTATTCCAGAAAAGTGGTAGTCTCTGGGATACATATCTGTCTCTCCAGCAGGTCCTATTTATATTACAGGCAAGATTTATGTCTTTCGAACAGGTAATTCTAGTGCTGTTTGTTTTGTGGATATGCAGGAGGTCCATCAGAGTGGGGTATGACAATGCCTTGTATGCCAGGCATAGATCTTCTCTCAACAGTCTGTAGGAGACAGAATACGGGGATAGGGCCTGGAGACAGTCTGCACAGGATTTGTTACTTATGCCCATTATTCTTTTTGTGAGGAACCTCTATGGATTTTCCAGTTGTTAGATATGCCTGGTTAGGTACATATCAAATGGGGCATTGTACTCAATGATAGGTCTGATGAATTATAAATATAGTAAAACAATCTAGTAAACCATCCACTAAATGTCCCATCCATCCAGAATCTACTCCAACCCTATTGCACCACCAGACCACTAAGATCCAGCAACAAAAATCACTTGCAGATCACTAAAGTCAATAACTGTGCTGGTGAAGCACTATTCTCTTGTGCCATAGCCAAATTATGGAACTCACTCCCACCCACAATTACCTTCGTACCATCATGCACCAACTTCAAAACTTTATTAAAAGCGCACCTAAAAACATGCTGGCTATGCCCTTGCAACTCCCACTCTAATATCATCCACCCCATCCAACTACTACCTTTCTTTCACCTCCACTAACTACCTTTGATGATAGCAAGCTCAGATGCTCATAAGCCTAGTACTTATTATACAGCAGGAACTTCTCATTGTTACATTTGTTAATGCCTGTTATGTACTTCACAGATAAAGATTCTAGTTGTCTACTGATGTACTATGTTCTTCATCTGTAAATATGTTGTAAGTAATTTCTATGTTAAATTGTTAATCGCTATGTAATCCAATGTAACTACTGTCTGTTTATTTTACTGTGGAGCTTTTCTCCCCGGGCCTCCGCTGAAAATGGACCCACGTCCAGTTGGACACTCCCGGTCAACAAATTTAAATAAATAAATAAAATAAAACAATGATTTCTTTGGACCTAGATGCCATACCTTTGTTTATAAGCTGCACAACACAGAATGATTTCCTCACTGCTGTAAAAATGTGATGGTCAAAGGCTAGATTACTGTCTACGTGTGTCCCCAAGTCGCTAACTACTGGGTCAGCTCTTTTGTGTTGTCAATATGATAGTTTACAGGGTTGGATGACTTCCTGGAGGATACTATTATGCATTTTTTGGCATTGAGTTTTAGTCCATGGCTCTAGCATGAGTTATTTGTCTTTATCAGCCCTTCTTGGAAAACATTTGTGTCAGTGAGCAAGTCAATGACAGCTCCTAATTTGCAATCATCTGCAAATTTATGTGCCAGAGGCCATTGGCATTGGCTTTGACTTCAGGGAAGCAAATGCGGGAAATGCCACAAAGGAATGGTCCCAGAACCAATCCCTGAGGGACTCCACTTGTGAATGGCGTATTTGTACAGGTAGACTCCCCAGTTCTAACTTCCTGGGTCCTGTCTGTGAGCCAGCTGGCTATCCACCAAGTGATATACGGGTTTATACCTAATGTCTTATGTCTGTCAACAATGCCTGAGTAGTAGATTGTGTCCAATGCCTTAGTCAGGTCAAGGTAGACAGTGAGAACCATCTTGCCCTCATCTATTGCATTGGTGACCTTCTCAAATCAGTCCACCAGGTTGAGTAGACATGATCTCCCCTTGATGAAACCACATTTGGTTGGGTCCAGCATCTGGAGGTTTCCTGTGTCATTGCTAATCATTTCCATGATATTTTTTCCATGGCTTTGCATATGAGACTAGTGAAACTTATGGGTCTGTAATTTCCAAGGTCTGTAGTTGTCTCACCTTTGTGCAGAGGAATGACTGTTGTTGTTCTCCGTTCATGAGGAATGAAGCCTGTTTGGAGGCTACAGTTAAATAGCAATTCCATAGGGTCTGACAGATCATGTTTCATGTTATTTAGAAGGTATCCTGGAATATTGTCTGGGCTCACTGATGCATGATGCAGTGTTTTTGGCCTTAGAGAGAGTTTTAAGGACCTGCTCCCTAGTGATAGCAGGGGGGAGTTATATTTGATGTTATTTCCTGAGGGATGGTTAATGGGGACAGAGGGGTAAAGTTGGAGCTAAATTTGTTGGCCAGTAAGTTTGTTATAGCTTCTGGCTTAGTATATATAGCTCCGTATACAATGAGCTCTGCACACAATTGCATATTGCCTTTGAGGTAGCAGACATTGCTAAAGAATGCATTGTGGTTGTCCTTGGCTTGGGAGGCCAAATTTATCTCAAATTTGGCTTTGGTAGACTTTATTTATGCTCTCAGTTTGTTTGGCTTTTATCCTGCTGGGTGCTGCACCTCCTAATTGTTGCCATTATTTTCTTCCTCCTGTTATACAGCTTATTGATGTTGTGATTCCACCAGGGTGGCTTGTTTTTTAGTTAGTTGTGTACTTCTTCCTGGTGGGTACAGCTGCCTCTATGCAGCTATTAACATGCTTGTATAGGGTTTCTGTGAACATTTCTGCATCAGCAGCATTGTTCTCAGGGTTTATGGTGGCTTGAAATTTTGCCAGGTTACCACTTAACAGAAGGAGGTTAGCCTTGGAGTAGTTCCTGAACATTCCAGGGTTATCTGAGGTTCTGGATTTATTTTTACATCAAAGGAGACCATTTTCTGGTTTGACCTTACCAGAGAAGACATTACACTGGGGGTGTGCAACACTCTCCCATATTAGTGAGGAACAAATCCAGTATGGATGCACCTCTTGTTGGTGTAGTGACAGTCTGGTCTTGGGAGTTTGTGTTTACAAAATCCAGAAATCACTGTGCCTGTACGTTTGGTGTCCAATAGGATTCTCAGTTAATAGTGGGATAATTAAAGTTGCCCATAAATATAGTATTGAGTTGGATGGTGAGTGTTTCCAATAAGTTTAAACACATGGTATGGGTTTCCTGGGTCATAGAGAGGGACCTATAGCTTGCAAGGAAGTGGTATTGAATTTTGCTTATGATAACTTTAATGTGGTGAAGCTCAAGTGCATTGTCTTGTTTGACCAGCCTTGAGGTATATTTATTTTTGATGTAAATCAAGACACCTCCACCCTGTCTGTGTAGTAGCTGGTCTAGATGTGTGGAAGGCATTATAACGTTGCACTGTCTGTGTGCTTTCCATGGCTTTAAACCATGCCTCATTAACCACACAGACATCAGCATTCTCTAAGCTGAAACTTCTTGGGAGTAGAGTGTTTTGTTTAGACTCCTAGCCTTGAGCAGTAACACCTTTAGATTTTATTGGTTTTGATTTGCTGTGTCAGAAGTACTTTCAGTTTGGCATTGCCTAAAAAAGGTACTATGGAGGAGGACAAGATTTTAGCTGATATTTGAAAGCCTAGAGGAGAGAGGTGCAGACCATCCCTGCCAAAGCAGTGTGGTCTGTTGACCATCTCCTTCCATGCTGACAAGTATACTGCATTGCCTTAGAATGACAGCAGAAATTAAGCCAATTATTAAAGTTAGTTATCTTTTGTTCATATTGTAGCATCATCCTTGGAGAAGGTAAAATGCTGCTCAATACTAGGCTCATACCAGCCTGGGACACACACACTCCAAGAGCTCCATGACGTCTCTCTTTATACAGTCTAGGGAGGTACATCTCAGATAATTTATACCTACATGGACCACATGGATGGAATCATACTGGTACTTGTGTTACAATGACCTGAGTGTGTGCATAATGTGGTGGATCCTGGTTCCTGATTAGCAACTGACTGTGACTTTCTCCTTAGCCTGGTGAGCGGGACATCAGTGTATCTCACAATGAAGTCTCCAAAGACTAGTATGTTGGATTCTGTGGTGGCTTGCCTTATGGGCTTAGAAGTAGAGACTCCATGAGATGTGGCCATATATGTTGATGTCGGTGTTGTTTTGAAAATGTGCATTCAGGGTTGCTAAGGGTGTTTGTTATGTGTGGTTCATCTAGGAGGTTTTCAGAGTTTAGGAAGGTTACATTAAAGTACCTCAGCATATGTGGGTCTATGTGTCTGCTTTGAATTGTGTGTGATGGGTGCAGAATGTGTACTACTGACAACGTTAATAACATTATGTGAGAGCTTTGCCCATGACATTGTGTAAATACATCTCTCACATATATCATTTTGTTTGAGAATTAACTGGTTGTCAGTAAACATGAGGCAATTTCTACATTGCCTCAGGATGCCCATGTCCACCAAGCTTGTAACGGAGATAGTGGGAATGTTCATATCCATGGCAACAGATCTTTTTTTATTTATTAGACAGTTGGAGTGAGAATACAAAGTAATGTCAGAAGTAACTGGCTTGCAACTTTGGAGGCAGTACTTGCTACTGCAAACAATTTGTTCTGTGTGCAACTAGATACTGGTGAAATGCCAATGGTGCTTTTACAGGAAAAATGTCAGTTCAATATGCCTGTGGCTATACAGGACACTGCCAAACACTTGAGGGGAAGCTAATAAGTACAGCCTGATGATTTATGGATAAAGTAATTAGGCAGATATTCTGAAGTTAAAAGCCAATCAAGCCGTACTTACTGAAAACAAGGAATTAGCTTGTCAAGAATGATGAAAAGAGGGGAGTCTTGTGAATGACTACTGCCTGACTACTACTAGTGTTGTTCTCACAAGAGCTTCACTCTGCTCGGAAACAATACTCCTTTCCTTCTTCTCTCACCAGAAGCAAAATAGTAGTACCTATCCCAAGATGAGAAGCAAGCCACATCCTGTTTGGTGATCCACAGTCTTGACCCAGATGTTGTAAGGGTCTGTAGGCTTGTTACAGCCTTTTCGTGCTAGATATCTTCAATACCAACCAGACCAGCCAGGAAGATCAAGCACAGACACTCACTTCCCAGCCAGAAAGAGTCAGGAATCTATGCACTCTGCTTATTCTCTCACCAGCAACAAAATAGAAGCACACATTCCAAGCTGGTGCATATGAAGCAGTTGGTAGGCTTTCTGGTGATCAACAGTCCCTAAGAAATAATGTTCCTATGCTCCTTCTCCTACCAGGAACAAAACAGAAGCACTAATCCCAAGGTGACTACTGAGAGGCAGAATGTGGGCTGTCCAGTATCTCCAGTAATTGGTGGTCTTGGAGTAGATGTTGCAGATTTTAAAGGTAAGATGGAAAAATGAGTTAATATCCTAAGAGCTGCAGTGTGTACTAAGCAGATATGAAAAAGAGGGTAACTTAAGCTTTAGCTATCTAAGTGAAAAGCCACTAATTTTAAAAGAGCAAGATAGATTGGAAGGGGTGGGCATTTTGTATTTCTGGTTCTTTGGAATACAGTGGGATGGCCAATAAATTTATTTATTTATTTTATTTTTATTTTTGTTAACCGGGTTAGTCCGACTGGGCCCTGAGACCCAAAGAGAAAAGCTTCATTAAAGTAATTAGTAAAAATAAAAAAATAAGAAAAAAGAGTAACAATTCAAGTTGTAAGATACTTAATACAAAAAACAGAGAAAGAGAAATATACAACAGGAATATTTACAAGGCAAAATTATAATATTTTGAGACAGCAGTAGCATTATGTTTCAGATATTTGGTTAGCATTACGTTATATACAAGGAAATATAGCAATTCCCTAAAATAAGAAATATTTTCTAATATATATAATATACAATTTAGGGTAACATCATAACACAGTACATCAAAGATGCATTTAATAGCATAGGTATTAACTGCAGAGAGAGTAATATGTGTGGACAGTTTAGATAGGAAATACCAGGCAGATATGTTAATTGAGAGAAGAAGAAAAATTCATTCAGTTATTTCCTGATAAGTGCAGTCCATGCATGCTAGAAATTAATTTTTAGTTGTTTTTTTAATTCACCACTTTTGGTAGTGGAGCGGAGGGGCAATGGAAGTTTGTTCCATGAGTATGCAACTGAATGGCTTTAAAGTAGTTTTCCAGTATTTTTGTTTGGCTTGGTCACCTGAAGTAGATTTTGTTGTGTGCTTCTGAGGTCACGATTGGGTGTATAGAGTGTAAGTATGGATGTAAGGACATGGCAGGAGTTGGGGCAATTCAGGATGCAATGTGCAATTTGTAGCTGTGATATTTGAAGCATATGGGGGAGCTCAGGTCATCTTAAGCTTTTCAGGGATATACAATGATGGGATTTGTAGCTATTACTGGCTTCAAATCTGGCTATCTTGTTATAGGTGGTTTCTAGTTTGACTAAGAGATTATTTTGGAGGTTAGCAAGTATAGGAGCAGCATATAGCAGGGATGGTCGAATAAATGTTTGAGCTAGTATAGGTCTAGATTTCTGCGATATATATTTGTTGTTGCAGTACAGAAGACCTAGTTTTTGACTGGATTTTTTGATACAGTTTTAAGATATGTAGGTCGAATTTTAGTTGGTCATCTATAGTAACACCAAGCAATTTGGTATTTGAGTCGGAGGTGAAAATTGTATTATCTAAGGATGGGATGGTGAAGTTTTCTTTAGCTGGATTGAGTTTTTTGGAAGGAAAAGGAGAAGCTTGGTCTTTTTGGGGTTGAAAAGCAGGTTGTTTTCAGTTAGCCATTGTTCTACTAGGTGCAGAGATTGTTGAGTGACAGTGTGGAGATTTTATATATTGTCAGAGGTGTTAATAATTGTGGAATCGTCTGCGTCCTGTATTAAGGTAGTATCGGGGCAGGAGACATGGATGTTATTTGTAAATATATTAAAAAGTAGGGGGCCCAGGATAGAACCCTGGGGAACCCTGTTCTTAACAAGGCGGAAAGGGGAGATGGATGCTTGCCATCTGACAGGCTAACATCTGTTTGAGAGGTAGCTGTTAAACCAGGAGGTAGTGGAGACAGAGAGTTGTAGGATGGAAAGTTTGTTTAGGAGGATGGGATAGGAAACAGTATCAAATGCTCTGGATACGTTGTGGAATAGAGCTGATACGCGTTTATTATTATCTCTGGCTTGGACAATGTTGTGTGTGAAAGACAGGAAGGCAATGGTAGTGCTGTCTGAAGCTCTGAAACTGTGCTGTGTGGTTGTAATTAAATTTGCCTGTAAGGGGTGGTTTAGTATGTATACATTTCCCAGTATCTTGGATAAGGGGGATAATATGGCAATAGGCCTGTAATTTGAGGGTTCTGTAGAATCTCTTCCCTTGTGGAGGGGTATTATGAAAAATGTTTTCCATATATCTGGTACTGTATTTTCTTGGATAGATCTATTGATGAGTATAGATATAGGGTATGTTATGGATTTGGCTGCATGTTTGAGAAATAATGGAGGCAGTGTGTCAGCTGATGGGGAACAGGATTTGAGTTTGTTAAGAAGTGATCTGATGAAGGAAGTTGCTATGGGTGCTAGGAAGAATGAGGGAAGAGATGAGGTGGGAAGTGGAGTCTTAATATTGAGAGTGTCTGTTTTAGCAAGCTTTTCTATTGTTTCAATGAAAAAGATGTTAAGTATAGTTGCAGTTTTGCTATAAGGTTTGTTAGGGAAGGGGTTTGGTGAAGAGGGGTTCCCTGGAGATAGTCATTTGTTTATTGAGTGCCAGAATTTCTTCGGGTTGCAATGTGGCTGCACAGAGATTTTTGATAGAATTTTTTTGTCCAGTAGGACCTGCTTTTTTGTTTGCTTGCAAAGCTATTTATATAAATTCAGGTGGAAAATTGAGTTGTTATTTTGTTTCCATGCCCTCCAGGAACTGTCTGTTGTTCACAGAGGATCAGGTTTAGGCCTGGTTTAGGCATGGTGCATAATTATATTTTAGCCTAATTCTTCTACTGGGAGCCAGGGTGTTAAGTGTTTCTAGGAATAAATTGTTGAAGCTTTGGACAGCCTCATTAAGGGGTAATGTTTGTAGGATTGACCAGTTTACAGTGGAAAGTAATTCATTTAGGGTGACAGGGTTGTAGTTTTTAAGGTTACAAGAATCTTTGTATTGGTGGCTCTTGTTAAGAATGGGAGAGTGTCTTACAACTGAGGTAGGGAGGTGGTCACTAAGGTAGTTATGTAGGATGGAAGGGTTATGATAGCACTGGGGGCTGGATACTAATATCCAGTCAATGACCGAGCCATTCTGGGAAGTTTTTTCCCTGTGCGTGGGCAAGATGATCAGCTGGGTAAAGCCATAAAGGTTAGAGTAGCTAGGGGTGGCAGTATTAACAAGGTTCTAGTCAATACTCATATCCCCAAAGATGATGGTTTCATATTGGAAAGGATATAGAAATCCAAGCAAGAAACTGCTCTCAAGTATGGGAATGTTTTTGCCTGGGGGTATATAGATCTCTGCAATGACAAGTTTTGTATGTTGATTTAGGTTACAGCTTCCTATAAGTATTTCAGCAGGGCAGAAATCAGGGATAGCTATTGAGAGGAGGGGGGAGAGAGATGGTCAGAATAGTGTATAGCTACCCCTCCACCCTTTTGTACTTCTATCGAGTCAAAGAATATTATAACCAGGGTGGAGAATTTCACAGTTTGCAATATGAAGTTTTAGCCATGTTTCAGACAGGAAAATTATATCTAGGCTATATTGAGAGATTCAGGTGTGAAGGAGGGTGCTTTTATTAACAATGTTTTGTATATTCATTGACAAAAAAGGTAGATTTTTGGAGGCCTGTGATCGTAATGAGTTATTTGTGAGGCAGCTGGAAGCGGGGTGCTGTATAAGTGTGGTTAGAGTGCTGCTGGCAAGGGCCTGAGTTGGGGTGAATATCACCAGATAAGAGCAGTATTGTCCTTTGAAGTATTTGTAGGAAGAAACATTTACAAAGGAACTTATGTTTTGTTTTGATGAGAGGTTGGGCATTCTGTATGTACAATATTTTGAACTTGTGAAATTATATAGTGGAATGGTTAAACAGAGAGGGGCAATAGGGTTAGAGTAGTTATTTGTATTGTGGGTAGTGGGATAAGAGAGTGTGGGAGATGGGGTGGTAAGGAGGTGAGGACTATGGTAAGTGGTTAGAACTGAAAAAAGAATTAGAAAAAGAAGAGAGAGAAACAGAGTTTTGAAAGGTATAGCCATGATTTAGTTTCATGTCAGAAAGAATTAAAGGGTGAAGAATTTATTTAAGGTTAGTAGAAGAAATCAGGATTTATTGAAGGATTTTTATTAAGTGAGTAACTGAAAGAGTTAATAGCAGGTAAGGCTCAGGAGGGGAGGGGAGTGGGAGTGAGAGTTACAGTTAATGGTGTTGAAGGGGAGTGATTTCACAAAATGATAATTTTGTGCTTACTCACAATTAACATAAGGGGCAAGCAACTAGAAAAACATTGAGTTTGAAAACACAAAAGCACAAGGGTAGGAGGGAAGAGGAAAAGATCATTTCTGTGTGACTCACAAGACACACAGCCGTCGTCTCTTTCCTTGTTTAAGCAGAATACAGGTAAAACACAGTGTAAAAATGAATCACAATATACACAATAGAAGAAGGCAACAAAGCAACACAAAATACAATAAACTAAAAACAAACTAACCTTTCCCTTACAACAAGTTGTGGCAGAGTCTGGGTGAGCGTTTCTAGTAAACCCTTGAAATGTTTTATTTTACCCTTTAAATAGATGGTTTAGTTCCTAACTCCACCCTCAGTTCGCAGGTAATTAAACTTAATTGACCCATTCTAATTTCTGTGTGACTCACAAGGGAGAGACAGCTGGGGTCTCTTTCCTTGTTTAAATATGCAAGTAAAAGTAGAATGCAAGTTAAACACAAGAAAATGAATCACAATATACAAAACAGAAGAAGGCAATAAAGCAACACAAAATACAATAAAGCAAAAAAAAAAATCTAACCTTAGCCGCACAACAAGCTGTGGCAGAGTCTGGGTAAGCTTTCCTGTTAAAGCCATAAGTACTAGGCTAGCTGCCCTTGTGGACCATTTTAAACTTAGCCAATTTCACCAAAGGTGAGAATTAAACCCTGTACCTTGTGTCTGCGAGGTAAACACCTTAACCATTATGCCAACCCAAACTTGGAACAAGCACCTAAAAGGTATCAAAACAGAATCATTCAGGATGTCGTTTGCAATTGCTCAAAGCTTGGGTGTACCATTAACCCCTGATGCTGTGTGAGCCGATACAGTCTGTAAAGAAGCTTGTGTTAATTGCCTTTGGTCAATTCCATTAACCAAACAGTTTTGCCTAGGCCTAAAGGGGTTACAACAATGATCTTTGGTAATTAGTTCTAAATCTTTAGAAGTACCTTGGGAATCATTGTAAAGGGTGGAAATGCATACAGGAACATTCCCAGCCAAGGAATGATAGAGCATCTGTCTTCCAAGCATGGCTGCAAGGAGGAACACATTTTTTTTCAGTTGTCTGTTTTGAAAGAAGGTCAATATATCTGCTAGAGGTGTTCCCCACATCTGTATTAAGTCCTGGAAGGCCTCTACGTGGAGCTTTATACTTGGGAGGGTCTGTCTAGGTTCTGCTTAGTCTGTCTGCCACTGTGCTTTGCTCTGATGGAATGTACAAGGCACAAGGAATCAGAAAATGCTGTACAGCCAGCTCCCAGGCCACCACTGCCAACCAGCAAAGAGGGTACAATCTTGTACTCCCTTGCTTGTTCAGGTACCACATCACGGTAGTGTTGTCCGTGACCACTAGAAGAGGAACTGGAGTCCATAAGCGGTAAAGAACTTTTAAGGCATGAATCATTACCAGCATCTCTTTTATGTTTATATGCTTTGGCATGTCTTGAGTATCCCACTACTCTTTCACATGAAATCCTGTGAACACTGCTCCCCACTCATATCTGAAGACTCTTTCTAGACAGATTGGACTGACATCTGAAGACAGAAAGGGAGTCCTGAATTTGGAGACAGTTAATCCCTCCACTACTGAAGTTTCTGTTTCACTAATCCCAGTACTGTTACCTGAAATTCCAAGGATGAATATGCTGGATCCAAGAATTCTTCAAGCATCACTGAATTATTCTCATGTGTAGTCCAGTTAGTGGTATCATGAGGATCATTGATGCCATGAGGCCTAGAACTTTGTAAGCACACACGGTGCAGTAGATAGCCCAAAGGGTAATGCAGAAAACTGATAATGCAAGCCAGGCACAGCAAATCTCAAAATTTCCTGAAATTGGGAACACTAGGAATATGGTGATGAGCATCCTTGTGATCTACAGTCACCATGAAACAATCAATGCTAGGACTGACTATAAGGTAAGCATTTTGAATTTCAAAACTTTTAGGAAAGGTATTTAGAAAGGAAAAATCTAGTATGGGTCACTGGGAGGTCTCCATTTTTGGTACCAAAATGATTCTGGAGTAAAAGTCTTGGCCTTGTTCTTAGGTTCATAAATTAGTACTAGGCTAAGTGCACTTGTGGGCCATTTTAAGCCTAGCCAATTACTTTATGTGAGAATCAAACCCTTCATCTTGTGTTTGTAATATAAACACCTTAACCATTATGCCAAACTCCCACAGGCACTGGTTCCACGACCCCTGCTTCTACCATGTAATGAATCACTGAAGAAACAGCACTGTCTGGCCTGATGGGTGTAGGGGAATTCACCTGAAAGGGGGAGGATTTCTTGTCTACTGCCAAGTGTATCCTCTTTGAACTATTCTCAAAAAACATTTATCTGAGATTATTTGTGACAGGCTACAGGGTTGAGAAAGAACCTAGGAGAAGGAGAAAGACAAGGAAAGAGGGGTATGGATGCTGTGTGACTCATCAAAGTTATTCCTTTGCAGGGGGTTGATCCTGTTACAGAAAATAACCCTTCTGGTTTGGTTTTGAAGAATTATCCTTCTGCTGTTGCCTTGCGGATCCCTGACTTTTGTTTGGCGGGGGGTTTTGTTTGTTCTGACCCTTGAAGGAAGATGCCTTGTTTGGGGAGAACTTGGGTGCATGAAACATCCTAGAGATCCCATGCATGAATTTCCTCTATCATCCTACTGTTTGAGAATTTGTGTAACAGAGGGCCCAAACACCAATTCAGAACTTAAACATGCATTCAAAATTTCATCTTTTAAATAATTCGAGAAGTTCTGATTATGTAATCCTGTACCATTTTAATACAACAGAATAAACAGCATTTTTTGAGACTGTATCTGCACATTCAAGTACACCTATCAAAGCATGTTTCGAAAACTGAGCCAAATTAGACTTTTGCTATGCAGGATAGGATGCAACCAAATCATCCAAACTGCTCACACTGTAAAATAAATTTCCAAATATAGCCTCTATAATTTAAAATTCTAAAGACTAGATTACTAGAAAAATATGTACTTTTGTAGTTTCCCTGAAAATATAACCATTTTTCTTCTTTATTGGGGGCATTGGACTAGATAAAGCCAAGGACATTTTATTTGAGCAAGCAGATGAGGAGGCCACAGTAAGGTCAGCTGACAAATAAAAAAAAGAGCCCTGTCATATCTGAGGAGACCCTACATTTTCTCTGGGCCTTTTTAGTGGCTGCTGGAAAAAACACTGATGTCCTGCAGGCAGCTATATAAACATCTTCCAAGGCAAGTAAGAGAGGGAGGATAGCCACATAATTGAGTATCTTGTCTTCTATAAGGTCATATAGCCTGCCGAGCTCTGGGTTAGCTCCCAAGCAAAAACATCACTAAATCTAGCAATAACTGAAGGAAAAGTGAGCACTTCTTTGAACTTATACTCTGGTTCACCTTCTAAAAAATCAGAATGACAGGGCTCAGTGTCAACTAGGAAATCACGATTGTCCTCATCAGATTCCTCGTCATTCTCTGAAACAACAAAAGGCCTCTAGCCAAAGTAGCACTAGAGCAATATCTGGTAACACAACCACCAAAATTAGCTGTCAGCAGAACACTCAACTAAGGAAATCACATCAGCCTTATAAACTGCTATAATCTGATTATCAGCTGTATGATGAAATTTCGGTTTCTTTTTCTTGTGAACTTCACTGCTAGATAGAATACCTGGTTTACAGTATTATATCTGACAATGACTACTCCTGCACCTAAAGGGTTTGGTTCTCCCATACCTGCAGTAGGTAGTGCAACAGCCCCAGAGGATCTGTCTAACCCCCATTCCATAGTGGCAGACAAAGCTACACTGGAGGGAGACAAGGCAAAAGGTAAATGGTCTGCAGACCAAGCACTGGTCCCAACAGAATTACTAGCCATAGGTTGAAGCATATTTTTATTTTGTTTCTTCTTTTTGGATGCAACTGGATTTGATGGGGGTGCCAGAGTTAAGTCACTGGAGAGAACACCAGCCTAAATAATAAACTGACAGCACTGGATAAAGTAACACAGTAAGTATTTAAAGTTTCTAGTAATAAGTATGTTCCTACTCAACTAAACTCTGCCAAACAGTGCTATTTTCTCAAAAAACAGTTTGAAATGTGTTTATAATTCTTTTACAAGTGACAGAAGTTAAAGGATTTCCAGTACACAAAGTCTAAACACCAAAGCAACCAATGTGCCAAACCAGTATTACAAATTAGCGTCACATACTTCAACACGTTAAACTACCATAAAACAATGTTTAAGAGCAATTTAAACTATATGTTCTTGTCAGAGAGAGTAAAATCTCCACAGCACATTCAAATAACTTCATTTGCAGGAAAAGTGCAAGCCAATATTAAAAGCAAAAAGAAGAGTCATACAGATAGTGAATAATGTATAAATGCTGAAAGAATACAGGTTCTGCAATATTTTCCTTTCAAAAGATGAAAATAAAGCAAAGCACAAGACAGCCCCTAGTGTCTAACAGCCTACATAATCTGCACTTCTGAGAGAAATACTGAAAGTTTCCTCAGAAACAGTAAAAACAAGTATATGTTAAAGAATGAAGCCGAATAAACACTGCTACAAGCAGAAATTCCCACAAGAATTACTGTAAACTTCGACAGATATAAAATATTAAAATAAATTTCCAAATAAACATAAACATAGAAAGAGAATAGTAAATCTAGTAATAAAATGAAAGGAAGGAGGTCCTCATATGGGGTTTAGCTGAAGACTAAGCTGGAAAACTCAGCACTAGATCCCATGAAGAGTCAGTGGACTTTCTTCTTTGGATTGCAGAAAAAGACTGAACACTCACTTCATTTGACAGATGAAGGCTTCCCTTTCAAGATATGCTCAGCCAGTCTGCTGTCATGGGAATAGAGAGAGGGTGGGGAGTCTGAGCTTTGGAAAGCAGGCCAGTACTAGGTTATATTGGAAGATAATGCAAATTACCACTGAGGCAATGGGAATAATGAACACTGAAACTTTGTTTTAAGTTAATGTAGCCTGCATTACTTTCAGTCGTTCCATATAACTGGATTAAAAACTTACATAGACCCCTTACAGGTATAAAATGACCTGGTAAAGAAAACAAAACAGCTGGAGGCAGAAAAAAGTGGTGAGAATGCAAGCAACCAGTCAACAGGTACAGAAATCTAAAAATGGACACTTCAAGGGAGAGATTTTCTGCAAATCCCTTTCCAGGTTTCAAAAAGAACATTATGGATAAAACAAAGAAAATGAAACCATTTTCAAGAAAAAAATGGTGGAGGACTCCATAAAACAATGCACTTGGAACCTTAAATGAGGACATTATTAAAAAAAAGTTAACTGTTTATATGGCAAATGATGTTACAGTCTTAAATTGTGAATTGCATTCTGAATGAACCTTAAAAGCATTCAAATCACTAAGTACTATACAGAAAATATCTGGTTAATATGAAAGCAAGTATTATACGTCACAACTCTACTTAAAAATGAAAAGTTTATATTTAACCAAATGGGGGGGTCTGTACTGCATACTGTCTTATAAAAGTCTGTGTTTTCAAACTGCAAATGATTTTATGTTGCTTTTGATTCTAATAATGTTACTATGACAGTACAGAAGGGAGGGGAGTGAAGTAAATGATTGATAATGAAAAAGGAAGTTAAAAAGTCAAACACTGGACCAGTCTTAGTCTTGATTTGTCAATGGCAGGTCAGGCTTACTCAACCTGGTAGCCTTTTTTGAAAAGGTCTCCAAATCAATGGGTGAAGACATTTTGGTACACACTGTATACCTCAACCTGGCCAAAACTTTTGACACAATTCCCCACTCAGGCTTTATAGAAAAGCTAAATAAACTGGGAATACACCTTTATATCCCATACTGGATTGCCAACTGGCTCACAGATAGGATTCAGGAAATTAAAATAACAGACGTCACCTCCACAAAGAGAACAATCACCATTGCAGTACCCTAGAATTTTGTGCTGAGACCTCTCCTGTTTGGTACAAACATTTCTGAATAAAATCTAATATCAAAGGGCTATGGCTGACTATGTCTGCAGATGACTGCAAACTAGAAGTCATTGAATCCACAATTTACTTAGCCATCCCGCAGGAAGGTTTGTCTCAAATAAATAAGTGGTACCAAAATCATGGACTGAAAATAAATGCCAAAAAAAATGTATTATTTTATCCTTTGGGATCTGCCACATTGATAGTATACCTCTAAGAGTTGACCCAGTTGTCTGGGATTTGGGAACTTATATGGACAGTGACCTAACTTTTGACCAACATGTGTCCATTGTTGTAAAAAAGGCCTTCCATATTGCACAGCTTATAAACAAATGGATTGCGTCTAAATCTAGGGATGTCATTGCCTCCCTTTACTCAGCCTTCTTAGGCCACTCATTGAGTATAATGTCCCCTTTGGCCATGTATCTGTCCAGACACATGCAACAACTGGAATGCCAGAGAGATACCTTACTAAAAGGATACAAGGCCTAAATAATATGTCCTACATGGACCAACTCAAAGCCTTATCACTATACTCGGTATCTTACAGACTGCTAGCAGGTGACCTGTGTCTGGTATACAAAGCATCCTCCAACTTAATACTGATGGATTTACTGCACATCAGCAAGTCAAATGGCATCAGAAATACTTGGAATAGGGGATCTCTGCTTGACTTACAAAGCTGTGTCTGACCCGGCTCTGTTAGAAATGCTACATCTAAAGAAATCCCAATCCTTTCGCACTACACACTCCAGAGACATCAACCTCATTACCACAATCAACAGAAGGAGCTGGAGGGACAGGTTCATAACCCAGAGACTGCCCATGCTATGGAATAGACTTCCCATACATGTCAAGCAGCGTGCCTCACTGGCCCTCTTCAAGAGAAATCTTAAAGAGTGGATGGGAAATAGAAAATTCACCCTGGGTATCATTCTAGTAGCTCTACTCGACAGAGGCACTGGGAACTAAGGTCGGGTGGCACGATGCCAGGGTAATCCTATGGGCTAGGCTTGTAAAGGCTCCAAGGCCATTAGCCTAGTACACACCTATGAACCTAAACCTCTTCTGCAACATAAACAGAATGGTTTGGAAGGACAGGTATATCTTGCAGAGGATACTGCTGCTATGAAACAGACTCCCAGCTCACATGAAGCAAAGTTCATCCCTGTCCGCATTCAAGTGCAACATAGATCTATGCATGAGAAACAGAACATTTACCCCAGGACTGCCTCCTGAACTACTAATGGACCAAGGCAGCTACTAAATGCTTTATCCCAAGCATGGATCCCCTAAAATTATCTATGGTATGATCTCAGTTATTCTCATTAGGGGTAATATGTAATTGTTTACCATGGGATAGATAAGGCCAATGTCTAACCAAATAGGATAGGTTAATGCGAGCACAAAAAAGTAAACTGGCTAAACGGCCTGCAAGGGGAGCTAACCTAGTACTTACTTATGAACCTATAAACCTACAATATATTTTGTGATGGAAACCAATACACAATATTTTATAAAATTAGAACTGGTAATGTATGTGCTAGGACTAAGAATGCATGCAAAATTAATAAGCTAAGTACAATGACTTAAAAGAGGCTAAGCAGCAAGATGCACAAAAATACAGTTCTGCAAACACTGACTGAGGGACATTTATTGAATGAAGGTGGTTGGTGCAATTAAAATGTAAAACATGTACACACTGCAAAATGTTTTAGAATCATTGCCATCTGCAACTGCCGCTGAGAAAATAACAACTACATTTAATTTTATTGTCATGTTTGTCAGGCATGCCATGTTTCTTGTGCTCTCGGAAGAAAATTTACCCACCTTGATAAGCTCAGCTAGTTTTAAGAAGGTGGAGTTGCTGCATCTGGATAATAAAGCTTGACCTTTTAAAAACAGCTAAAGCATCTGACATATGTACTGGCTATTTAACAAAAAGATGGAGAGACAGTTTTAGAAATAAAATACGGTAAGCAAGACTAAGATTTTATAATAGGTGTTATTCTGTACAACAGTTTTTGAATGATAGAAACATTGCAACAAGCTTTATGTGGCTGTTTGTATATAGTAGCAGCTCTATGGCTTTGCAAAAAATATGTATAACAATATGGTGTTTATTCCTTGAAGTGGGAGAGGTCTCTGTGTTTTAAAATGAAATCAGGCTCAACTGAGACAGTACAAATGAAATATATATAAAATGGAACAAAAAGTGTTAAAAGCAGAGTATGAAGAACCAGTTTATAGCAGATATATATATAATCTGTATAATGGCGCACTTTGATTTAATGGTTTGAAATATAAATGGGTTTTTTGAAGAAAAAGTCAAGGCAAGCTACTAGCCTATATTTACAGTAGTAAAGCATAAGTATTAATGTTACAAGAGACACACCTGAATAGTAGAGAACATGAGACTTTAGTTAAAGAAAGTGGAAGGGAGGGCTTTTTTGCTGAAATAAAAGGAGAGTGAAAGAAAGGATTCTTAATAGTAATTAAAAAGGATATAAGAATAAAGACTAAAGAACATATGAAAGACAAGCAGGGAAGATTTGTAGTGGTGAGTTATAATAGAGGAGGGAAAGCTTCCCGTGACTTAAGGTCATATAGACGTATTTCATTTCTGAAACATGATTACAGTGTTTATGACCATTTTGGCAGAAAGAATGGCAAAGATATTGCCAAGAATAATAGACCTGGATCAGTGTGGGTTTATAGAGGGTAGGCAACTATTTAACAATATTAACAGAGCACTTATACTTCAAAAGGAAGTATTGAACAATAATAATATGTTGATGTTAATAGGTTTAGGTACTGAAAAAGCATTTGACAGAATAAGCTGGGAATTTATGAAGAGATTTTTTAAGGGGTTTGGGTTTACATTAACATGAGTACCAGTAATACTTAACATCTACAGAGGAGCTCAATCTAGGGTGAAGTGTGGTAGTGATCTGTCTAAAGTGTTTAGCCTCTATAGCAACAAACTATGTCTCAACACATGACTTGGTCCACTTGATAAGACTGGTAGTAGGGTGTAAATAGAATAATATGGTCAGTATTAAATGCATTTTCTCAAATTAGATTGTAAATAGCCAATATGTGTCTTAACTGTTTTTGTTTTCTGTTTAATGATCAATGTGAAATCAAACAGAGGCTTAAGGTTGAATAGAATAGTTGATTGTGGTTCTTGGTTTGCATGTGTATCAGTGCCAACTTATTATTAGCTGAATGTAAGCACTGCCTGCCTGACTAGAGGTTGCTTTAGTAGTATTGCATAAATATATAATTATGAAATGGTTATATCAGCAATCAGTGCTGAAATAACAAGTGCATGCATAGGGGCTGCACGGTATGGTGTACTGAAAGCTTTTATTAAACTTACTCAAAAACTGCAACTTTAAGTTTGTCAGCAACCACCTGAACTTCTGCCCTTCAGCTATACTAGTTCTGGAGCAGTGGTCTGTACATTTTAGATACACATACAGTGACTGAATCAGAACGTATCTATTCAATCTTTACTCCAAGGTTTTACCAGTACTAAGTCACTAAGTCAGAAGCATTTGACAGAGTATAGTCTGTTACTTCTTGTTCAATTTGCATGGGCATATCTGGCCATGCAAATGCATCAACGGTTTATACACATATATATATATAAAATGAGAAAAACTGGGATCATACCATAGATAATTTGAGGGGACCCATGCATGGAATAAAGCATTTAGGAGCTGCATCTGTCTACTGGTAGTATAGGGGCAGTCCTGGGGTAACTTTTCAGTTTCCATCCATAAATTTAAATTACACTTGAAAATGAAGAAGGATGAACTTTGTTTTATGTGTATGGGGACTCTGTTCTGTTCCATAGCAGTGGTATCCTTTGCAAAACAGACATGTTCTCCAAACCATTCTGTTGATGTTGTAGAACAGGTTTAGATTCCTAGACCAAATATTTCTGATGCTGTTTGACCTGCTGTTATGCAGTAAATCCATCAGTAATGAGTCAGAGAATGCCTTGTATGCCAAGGACAGGCCACCTCTCAGTAGTCTGTAATAAAGTTGTTGCATGTTTTTGGACAGATACATGTTGAAGAGGGCATTATATTCAATGATTAGCCTAATGAAGGCTGAGTAAAGGGGACAATTACATCCCTATATCTAGACCCAATCCCTTTGTCTATAAGCTGTGCAATATAGAAAGATTTTCTTACAATAATAGACATATGTTGGTCAAAAGTTAGGTCACTGTCCACATAAGTTTCCATAACCCAAACAACTGGGTCAACACTTAGGGGTATATTGTTAGTGTGTTAATTCTCCAGTTTAGATGATTTTCCAAAGGATACAATAATGCATTTTTTAGCATTAAGTTTCAGATCATGAGTTTGACGCCAGTTATTTATTTAAGAAAACCTCCCTGCAGGATGGCTATGTCATTTGGGGATTCAATGATCTATTAACTCCTGATCAGACAGCTGACATAACTGAAGCCTGGTATGATGCCAAGCTAGATATCTCCCAGCTGAATGGAGTCCAGGATGATGCTCAAAATCCATGACCAGGAAAACCCTGGCCTACGTGATTAACTCCATGGAAAAACTTAGCCCTCCATTGTTTCCTTAAAGTGGTCTAATGGATATACTGCCAGTTTTTATTTGCAGTTTAAACTGGTGCTAGAAACAGCATCAGGTTATAGAATCACATACAACACAGAATGTGTCACAGTTATATATATATTTTTTATTTGCATTTATGTCAGTGATCAGTTGCTTTTGAATTGCACGTAATATATCATATGCAGCTATTGTGTTGTGTCCTAAGCATAGCTGAGCTTTCCTTTGAAACCTGCCTCATGTTATCTTGTGCCATAAATACAATTAAAAACTCAAGTTCCTTAGAGCCAGGCAACATACCCTGTGGTTTCTCATACAGAACTGAGGAAAACCTCATTAGCTCCTATCAACTGCATGGACAAAATGTTAGTATGTAAACACTTCCATGATCTATGGCAGGAGTTTGTAATGATACCATTTCACAAAAGGATTGGACCATATCAGACACAAACAATGCTAGACTATTCAGCTTGACCTCTATTCTATGTAAAATTACTGAAGGCATGATAAGGGGACTTACAAAAAAAATGACACAGGGGACCAACTTTTTCAAATATGGAACAGTATAGGTTTGTAGAGGGA
>NC_056732.1:63906931-63923145 GCF_019279795.1 Protopterus annectens
AGTTCAGTGGTAAAAAGAGAATAATTGTCACATTTAGCTGCATTCAGATTTGTACATGTGTATATATGTGCATGTATATGTAAAAAAAAAATATATATATATATATATATATATATATATATATATATATATATATATATATATATACACATCTAGATATACATTATTTTTCCCATGGAAGAAAAGCACTTTGAACTGAGTTATCTACGAGACACCCCAGGAAAACTATACTGTGAGAAGGGGTCAAGCAAGACTTTTGGCTGTCCTCCTGAAGCCTTAGTCTGTGAAAGTGACCTCCCACCAAAGTTGAGAAATTCCTCACACTTTGAAAAAGACTCAAAATAAAAAGTTGTCTAAATAAGGAAAATGTGAATACCTTGCAGTAGGCCATCACTGGAGCTACACGCTTTGTGAAAACCCTTGGAGCAGTAGCCAACCCAAAGGGTAATGTAAGGAACTGAAAGTGTGATATAGACATAGAAAAACTAAGAAACATTTGAAATCTGGTACGTTATGTTAAGCATTCTTTAACTCTAGGGTCACTAAAATACTTAAACTTGCAATGAAGGGTAACAGGTCATGAAAGGATACCAAGGTGGAAGTTGGGGGGTATTCTATAGATAGTAATTCAAACTTGATAGACAGTCTTTGTTTCTGGGGGCACTCCTGTTTTCTTTTTAGAGTCCCCTTGCCATTGCTGTTTAAAAGCCTGCTTACTAGCTTGCTCATTTTGCTATTTTATAAAATGGTGCAGAGATAGCTGTAAAACCTTTGACGAATTTGGGGAATGAAGGCTGAAAAATCTGAGACACTCCCTGATACTATTTCCCTCTCTCACCACACATTTTAAGGACCTCATCAGCAGATGGTCTAAACAAAACCTCTCTATCCGAGGGAGAATTCAAAATTTTATTTTTTTACAAACAGAAGGTTTTGTGTATGCGGCAAACAAACTTTCTCATAACAGTTAAAGTAGCAGCAGCTCTTGAATGGCATCAGCTGAATCATAAATTGTTTAGTCACTTGAAACACAGAAGCAATAAGATTAAAGAAAGATAATTATTAAGAATGCACATTTTCAAAATCTTTCAAAGGTTTTCCCATCCTTATCAGTGGGAGGTTAGCATTTACTAGAAGTTTAACAGCAGCAGCGTTAACCAAAATAATCACTGATTGGGTCTGATCCATGGTTGGAAATAAATATTTATAAGATTGAGGAACTTTATACAATCTATCTGCTTTCCTAGGGACAGCAGGCTGGCTATCAGACAAGTCACAGGCTGTAATAAATACATCCTCCAATGCTGGAAGAACAGGAGGAAGTGGAGCAGGCTCAGAAAATTCCAGTTGTAATAAATCATGACATTTCTTTAATAACAGAGGCGATCATTATCTTCATATTAAAACAAATGAATCATTCAGGATATGGTTTCAGAAAAATAAATGGTTTCCAATGGACTACCAGAAGAAGCAATCTCTTCAGAATAAAAATCAGAAATCTGAGGAGAGAAAACAGAATAGTCTCCTCACAATCATTTTCCTGTTCAATATCTTGAACATCCACAGATAGTGAAGAATTCCTTTTTGTTTTACCAGAAATACCAGAAGTGGTAAGGTCAAGACCCAGAACTATGCCCTGAGTTAAGCCCAGTAAATCACTCCTGTCCGAAGTAACTGAGACAGGTGAAGAAAAATATCTAAATTCTGCTTTTTTGACAGAAATTTCTAAAGAGGCATGCTTACTTTTAACAGGCATAATTCTAAGGACAGGCATTTTATTCAGGCTAAGCAGAGACGAATTCCCTGCTCCTTCCACTGAGATCAATAAAAGTGGTTCTCCCTTTCCCACCAAGGGACTCCAACAGGCATAGAGGATGTGTCTAACCCCCAGACCATGATGGCTATAGGGACTACACCTGAGGGAGCCAAGGAAAAAGATGAATGGTTTGAGAAACCAGAAATGGCTGGGTCTATATTATATCCTCGAATGCTTAAAAAAGCGGACACTGATTTATCGAACTTATTTTCGCGAAACTGCAAAATATCGAAGCAGCAGAAACTCAAATTTTTTCCTAGGGAAAGAATTTGGTTGTCTGTTTCTGTTACTTCGGTATTTTCAGTGTTATGGTGGAAAGTTACCGGTCGGATTCAGGTAAGTGTGCGATTGTGTGGATGTGAGTGTTAGGGTGATTTAGGTGAGTTAGGGTTAGGGCTCGGGTTAGGTGTGTGTGCTATTGAGTGGACATGAGGGTTAGGGCGGATTTAAGTGAGTTAGGGTTAGCGAGCGGGTGAGGTGAGTGTGCGATAGTGACGGACTTTAGGGTTAGGGTTAAGGTAAGTGGGTAGTTAGTGGTGTGTGCATAGTTTAGTGTAGGGTTAGGTATCAGATTTTAGGTGTATGTGTGTGGATTTCTGTTTGTTTGGTGTGCTTGTGTTGTGTGTATGTGTTTTGGATCAGCGATCTGACAGTTCGAGATTGTAAGCTTTCGCTTAAATTAGGTTGATCAATCAGCATTCGCTTTTTTAAGCATTTGATGATATAATATAGACCCAAATGGCCAGAGCAGAGCCACCCATCTGCAGCTGAGGCAATTTAGTATGCTGCCTAGATTTTTTTTTCTTTTTGTGTAAGGAAGAAAGAAGAAACACAGAACCTGTAGGTTGTTCAGTGGTATAGCTGAAAAGATAACTGAATCCCAGGGAAGCCTGGCAGCAGTAGTCAATGAAACTGGTAAGTATTAAAAAAGTCCAATATTCCAGCAAAAACACAGTAAAAAATGCTTTAAATACTTACACCCCCCACCCAAAGTAAATTAGCACAATTTTTACGTTGGAAAAACAAGTTTTAAGTTAGTTTTATCAACTGTCTTCCTCAAAAGTAAAAAGTAATGCTCATAATAAAAAGTGATGTGAGAGTCTATAGAAACACTTTTTCCCTGCTTAAGAAGAATAATTTCACAGAAAAAGGTTAATTTTCTGCCATACAATAAGACATAGAAGTTTTTTTTTCCTTCAAAGGGAATTTATCTGTCCAGTAATAGAGAATTGTTAGCCAATTGTCGATCATCAAAATGCTCTGAAGAGCATGGATTGGTTTGAGTGCGTGGAAGGTGTCATTACGGTTTGGAGGCTGGTTGAGTCTTATACCTGTAGCAGTCTTTAGGCTCTATTCCCATACAAGAGAGATGGATTGATAAGACTGCAGTGAAGCATAAGGGGGTGCCGCACTCCTGTGTGTGTTGTCCTTCAGATGAGATGTTAAACTGAGGCCCCATCTACCTGAGTTGGCAGTAGCTCAGGTGGATGTAAAAGATCCCATAGCATCTATTAGAAATAGTACGGGAAGTTCACTGATACCCTGGCCAAATTTCTTCTGGACTTTTTTTTTTCTCAAAGGGAATTTATCTGTCCAGTAATGGAGAAATGTTAGACAATCACTGAGCATCAAAATGCTCTGAAGGGCTTGGCTTGGTTTGGGTACATGGAAGGTGCTATTAAGCTTTGGAAGCTGGTCATGTTATAGTTGCAACAGTGTATAAACCATATAGCCAAAGCTATATGATGAACATCAGTAATCCCTATAAATGTACTATACATACATAAGTGTGAAAGGCAATGAAAATGTGAAGTGTGTGAGTGCAGAGAGGGATCTTTACTTAGACTGTGATAATAATGCAACATTGTAATTTGGGTACTAAAGTTAGAGGATTTAAGGCAAAGCTGTCATGTTAGGGATGTAGAAGTCTGACCCCATCCAACACACACACACAGAAATGTGTGCTAATATATATATATATATATATATATATATATATATATATATATATATAATATATATATATATATATATATATATATATATATATATATATATATGTATATATGGTTTCCTATCATTCCATCGAAAGTTCATTTTAGGGGGGGGCACAGCCCCCCACCTAAAATGCTTTTCGATGTAATGAACTTTCAATGTAATGAACTTTCAATGGAATGAACTTTCGATGGAATGATAGGAAACCATATATATATATATATATATATATATATATATATATATATATATATATTTTTTTTTTTTTTTTTGTAGTTTTATTGCATCCAATAGTTTAATTTAATTTTGTTATGAATTATTTGTGTTATATTTTGGTTTAGTATGATCAAGAAACATAAGTCTGACATTTATGTTCTTGATGTACTGTTATACATCCATTTTGATATAGTTGGTCTTCTATCTCATATAGGGAGCAAATAGTTTATTTTGTGCATTATCTTTTTACATGTTTTATTTCATTAAAGCTAAAATATTTTTGTGATGGTGCAGCAGTATGTCACTTAACTTCCAGACAACAAACACGGTTGACATGCTTTTTCACTTGTCCTATATACAACAATATGTTGCCTTTTTCTAATGAGAGAGTTCTTAGTAAAGGAAAACAGTCTTCTGCAACATTCTTCAACATAATCAAAATCTTCAATTTTAACACCCTACTAAAGTCATCAGTTATCAAAAGCTACTGGAGATTTGTCTAATATATCACACTGAATAACTTTACAATATCCTGAGAATTTTCTATTTTTTTGCATATCGCCTGTCCTTGAATTTATTGTAGAAATAAGAAAATTAATACAAACTTTTTATTCCCTATCAATTTATTTGCAAGTGTAAATATATTTGAGCTTAAAGCCTGTTCATTTCATCTGCACTATCCTCCTACAAGTCTTTCCCCTTGTAAATTTCTTAAATTAGTTTTAAATTTGATTTGTAACAATATTTGTGTTTTTTTTATGTGGCAAATTTCTTAAATCAGTTTTAAATTTGATTTTTAACAACTTTTGTGTCTTTTATAATGTGTGCATGTATCAAACCACAAGCCTCTTTTTATTGAAACAATAAAATCCCTTTTACCTTGAACACACTTCCACTGTTTTTCACTTCAGGTATCCAGATCCCATTGAGCCTGAATCTGTTTAGGGCCTCCTTGCAATTATACTTTTGTATACAACTACTTCATCTCTCCCATCTCTTTTTTGCTTACACCTAGTCTCTGTATTCTTTTGAGAAAAGGGCCCAAAGTTACTACAGTTTTTTTTAGAAATATGTGCATTTTCCTCATTTCGTCTGATATCTGACTATATAATGCATAGTACAGAAAGAGCATACTGTTGCAGTGTCAGTGGCACAGCAAGTCGCACACTCATCTTTGGAGCAGAAAGCTGTGGGCTCTATTCCCATATGAGAGAGACTGATGACACTACAGTGCAGTGTAGGGGGGTGCTGCACTCCTGTGTGTGTTGTCCTTCGGATGAGATGTTAAACTGAGGCCCCATTTACCTGAGCTGGCCGTAGTTCACGTGGATGTATACGACCCTACAGCACATATCAAACGAGTAAGGGAAGTTCACTGACGCCTTGGTCAAATTTCCCCTAGTAGTATAAATATAATTTCTACTGCGGTGGTGGTGCTGCGGTAGCGTTGTCGCCTCACAGTTAGATGTTGCCCGTTCGATTCTCAGTTAGAGTGTCTTCTGTGTGTCGACATGCGTGAATGGGCGTTCCTTCGTTGAAGGTTGTGCATTAGGCCCGGCAAGCCAGCACGTAAAAATCTACTGCCAATCATTAGCGGACCGGAGTTCCGCTGTGGCGACCCCTAACCGGGAAAAGCCGAAAGACACAAACAGTATAAATATAATTTCTGGTTTCCCCTGAAAAGATGCTGCTAGCCTAGTGGGACTAAGCCAGCCAACAAAGGATAAGTACAATAAATATGACTTCATTATCCTGTATAGTTTTACTTAAATGCCAGGATCCACAAAATGTATTGACAAGTAGCCCTTCAAGTAAATGTCTGAAAAGTCACTTTACTAGTTGCTTCACCTGTAACATGTCTCCTGTTCACACCTTCTCCCATGTCTAACATGGTAGCTCCACAGTGGAGGCAGCTGACCTTATCACAGACTGTTTTAGTATTTCCATGATCATCGATACTGCAGTGGTGGTGCTGCGGTAGCGTTGTCGCTTCACAGTTAGACGTTGCTCGTTCGATTCTCAGTTAGAGCGTCTTCTGTGTGGTGACATGTGTGAATGGGCATTCCTTCGTTGAAGGTTGTGCATTAGGCCTGACAAGCCAGCATGTAAAACCTACTGCCAATCATTAGCGGACCAGAGTTCTGCTGTGGCAACCCCTAACTGGGAAAAGCCGAAAGACACAAACAAAATTGACATGGGCCTCCTCTATTTAACAAGCAGCAAGTGACTTCTCTGGTATTCTAGGAAAATTCCTTTAATCAGTATAAATGCCATATTGGGTTATTCCTGATCTAGTCAATGAAATGCAGTAAAAAAAAAAAAAAAAAAAGATCCAGCACTTCACCAATACCAATAAATTAAATGCAAAACTATGTTTCTCCCCATGTAAATGTTTGGTCAAAGCTTTTGACACTGAACCACTTCTTGTATTGTATCTGTGTCAGCAGATGAAGTCCATAACATTTGCTTGCCTTCTTGACATAATACTTTCCACATGTATACACTGCCAAATAGACCATCATTTTTGTGCTGCAGGTCACAGGAATTCTTATATCATATTTCTTTCTATGCCTGGAAAATTAGAAATGCTTTGCTTTTTAACATTGAGGCATATATTGCAGTGTCCACTGGGAATCAATCATGCTGGTAATATGGAAAGTAGAAAATGCATCTTGTTCTTCCTTATCATATAATATCCTTCCTTCTGGTACACATAATAGAATTCCTAATCAGGTAAATTAATATGTCATCTGGAGGGCAATCTTGGAGCACTAGCTGTAGACTTTTTCCCATTGATGACAGATGCCAATTTCTGGGTATAATAATTATTTTAGAAAAGACTGAAATGTATATTATTACAAAATAAGCTTTTCAAAATTTCCATTTTATAGCTCCCATCTGTTATTAGCCTCAGATGTTCATCTCCACTTTTATAAAATGCTTCCTAGTTTTGTTTCCTTATCAATGTTGCATTACAACCATATTCTGCAAGCTGAATGGTAAATTCACCAGCACCTTCTTTAGCAACTATTCCATTGGTACAAATGTGCTTTAGGGCTTAAAATTGTAACTTAAGAATGCTTTTGAATACTGCATAAATGTTGCAACTGCTCTGATGTTAAAGTACATTATAACCTTTTTTTGTCAAATACCACATACTGTACTCCAGCCTACCCTAACGGTATTCTCATTGTGAAGTAAAACATACATTTTTTAGAATTTAATTTCAGAGTCATATCTGATAGTCCTGTGGAGATGTTACTAATTATGCTTGTTTTTCTGTATATCTAGAATTCTACACTGAACTGTGCACACGTTTTAAAAGTGTCTATATTACTTCATCGAAGGTTCACTTCAGTGAAGCTCTGTTCATCGAACAAAAATCATCGAACATTCACATCAGCGAAGTATTTACACAGGGAAAGGAACTACTTGGTCAACATAAAGAAATTTGCCCTATTCCCCACTGTAGTGCAATTTCGGAGTTGGTATATAAAATTGGGGGGTGAGGGTGCAGCCCCCCACCTGGGTGGGTTTAAAATACTCCAGTGTGTGTTACGGGGAAATGTTGGGCAAGTAGTACTTTCCGCATGTAACACATTCGGTGAAGTGAACGTTTAATGATTTTTCTTTGATGAATGGAGGTTCACTGAAGTGAACTTTCGATGAACTAAGACCCATTTTATAAACTAATGTTGATGCAGTATCACACTACTGTGATCTGAGAGCTTCTTTTAAGAATCATTATCTAACAGCTCCTAATCTGGCTGAATGTTGACAGTAAACTCTGTAAGACATTTTCCTTGAAACATATTTTTTTCATAACTATACCTTTCAACTGTCATGAATTGTGCAAAATGTCTACATTATTGTCTCATATTTTTGGTCTGCCACCATAAAATTTGTGGTTTCTGACAATTCATTGAGGACTGAAGTCAGTAAATAATAATAGACATTTGAGTTTCAAACTTCATATTCTTCACAAAAAAGCATGCTAATGCAAAACCTGTTATTTTTGCAATGTTCTATGCTATGTAACAAAAATATTTAAAATATGTCCTTGATTTTGGACCTTTGCCCCCCCCCCCCCCCCCCCATTATCTTTGACTTTGTCCAGAATTCTTGAGGTAAAGGTTAAGAGGTATGTTCAGAACTGAAGGTGTAGTTTGCAGTACACAGCATAAATATCAAAGTATGATGACTTTGTGTTATTTGAAATATGACAGGGTATTATCAATAAAATTAAAAGTGAAACTTGTCTGACAAGTTATTTTGCACCAACACATTATAAGTAGTTAAGCGGTTAAATTAAATATTTAATGGTGTTATTATATGGATGTTTGTGTCAATTTATTTTTTTTTTTGTAACTAAGCAATACGATTCTGTTTTACCAACTGTTTTGTAGCACTTGATGTATATAGTGTATATAGTTTGTTAGGTTTTTTATCTAGTTACTTTATGGTTGCTGTACATTCTCAATGATCATTTTGTTTTATACTGCTTTTAATACCGTAATGTTTATCTGCCAAATTGAATGCACTTATAATATGAAGGAAACAATAAAACATTATTTGAAAAAAAATTTTAAGTGAAACTGGAAGAACTGATGGACTTATTCTGCTGTATGTGTCATTGTAGATTCAATACATTTTTAAAATAATTCCCTGACCTATTTACATATGTTCTCATTTGCATTTTTTCATCAACTTAGGTATATAAATGTACAATTCACCCTTACAAAAATGCCATCGCTTAGCAAAGAGCAAAAAATATTAACTGGGGCACCATTACAGCATTATGCATTTACAATTAACAAAAAGAACAGCTTTTATATGTTATTTCATCAACAATGGTTCTTTCTCTAAAATAACTAAAGTCATACTAATGGGTTTTTGTGAAGAAAAGTGACATACTTTAAACTATTAACAAAGAGACAGACTTGGAATACTGTATAAATAAAATAAATAAATAAATGAACAAAATAAACAATAGTCATATCAAAAATTATCTTCATGATTATACACTGCAAATAGTTGATAGTTATTATGTAACAGTTTGTCATTGTCCATCCAACCTATAAGATTTCATGTTACTGAAATCATGAGAAAAATATGTTTTTATGATAGTACTTCTTCACTAGTCTGAACTTCCAGCCCTCATCCATTATTGTTCTCATCCTTGATATTCCTCGGCTAAAAGACACAATCCAGCTTTCTTTGTTTACAGTAATCACTATGTTACTTATTTAATGTAATTAAATATGTATCTTGTAACACAAAAATTATAATGATGCTTTGAATGTAGGGCAAACATCTAAAAGCATACTGTGCCATATCAAGCAGGATAGAGGGTAACCCAAATTAAAACATGCCCATCCAGGGGGGAGGAGTGGGATAGAGCCTTCTACATTCTGTCACAATCCCAGAATAGCCTATTTGACTGGTCTTAGGCTCACCAACCATTGGCTGGTAGTAACCTTAAGTGCAGGTGAGAGGAAGTATGAACTCACCTGGAGAAGGCACGGTGGGGGTTCTTCAGTGATGTAGATTGCATGTCCCCTACCCTCCTAGGGGTGGGGTTAGGCCAATACAAATGCCTCATTGCCAAGATGCCAGTGAGGGCATAAATGACCCTCATGGTTTCCAAAAATCCCCCTCCAGACAGCCCTAGGCCTGATCCTAGGTGAAATTCTTGGGAAGGCAAGGAATGAGCTGTGTTCACCTTGACAGAGGCTTAATGTCCAGTGGGCATGGGGGGGTCATACAGACAAAACATCTAAAAGAATAATGTGCCAAGAATGTTTTGTTGTTCTACTTCTTGTCTTTTCTGAGGCATCTGTAATGATGTCTGGTATATCAGCAAGAGTTGGTTCAGTTTGGGATTACACCTTTCAGGCATAATTCTTTGTCAGTATCTTCTTACTGATTTTTAAAGCATACAATAAAGGTAGAACATTAAAAGTATCAAAAATACAAGCATAAGTGTTACTAATAAATACTCTAAAAATCTTGAAAACTAGGCAAATAAATATTGAACCAACACCTCAAACCATCAAAACATATTTAAACAGTAAGAGATCAAATGTGCAGTATTTATGCTAAACAGTTATATTAAAATTTGATAAAGAAAAATAGGGTAAAACATACAACTTAAAATAGAGAAATGAGTAGTAGAGTAAAAATGCAAAAAGTAAGAATTACATCAGAACTAAATGACAGAGTAATCCACTATTTTTCTCAGTATTTAAATTATTTTAATATAATAAATCAAAGGTAGAATATAAAAAGTACCAAAAATAGGATGATTATTACTAATAAACAATCTAGAAATATTGAAAACTAGGCAATAAATATTGAACCAATACCTCACAACCTTAAAACACATATAAACAGTAAGATATCAAATGTGCAGCATTTAAGCTAAACAATTATATTAAAAATAAGGTAAAGAAAAATACAGCTAAGTATCCAACATAAAATATAAAAATTAGTAATAGAGTAAAGGTGCAAAAAAGTAAGAATTAAATCAGACCTAATTGATAAAGTAAAATCCATAACTTTTCTCACTACTAAACTATTTTAAAATAATAAAATAACAGAGAGGCTCTTACACATTTTAACCTGGAGGATGAACATTTTGAAATACTAATATTATACAAGGTAGTTTTCTCGGTAGTAATACAAAATTTCATTAACATAGTAGTGATGATTAAACAGATATGATATATGATGGCTCTTGAGCTCACAAATTCCCCATTGTCCATTACTGTACGGACAGAGCCAAATTATGAAGAAGAGAAGCATTACAGTAGCCGTAAGCAAAACTGATACGAGAAAATATATATGAAAGATATTTTATTAGCAGGGGTCAAGTTAGCATTGATGAGCATCATAATCTGGGTATAATACTATTTCTTATGGGGGAGTAGATGACAACAAAGTTTTTCAGTTAGCATTTTGACTACTATCATTACTAAATGCACTATTGTTTGTTTCTGTTTTTGTCAAATCCAGTAATTCATCACAATCTAATAATATTATCAATTTAGTAAGTAGTCTGCCATGGCTATCAACTCTCCTAACAATCACTGTAACTCAGATTTGTGTTCACTCAACATCTGACAAAGCCAAAATAGATATTCCTATGCCCTGATGGCTCCTGAGTCACAGCCCCAGCATCCAAGATCCACTTGAGAGTAAACTTGTCCCTTACCCAAACTATGTCAAAATTAAAATGTACAAGCACTTCTAGTCAAACATTCTAAATTTCTTGGATTTTGTAGCATATCTTGCTAACTGACACACACACGCATATATACATATATATATATATATATATATATATATATATATATATACATATATATACATATATATATATATATATATATATATATATATATATATATATATATATATACATACAGTGGATATAAAAAGTGTACATGGGCGTGCCTTCGTTGAAGGTTGGGCGTCGAGCTGGCACCTCGGCGTTTTGTAAAAATCTACTGCCAATCATTAGTGGACCGGAGTTCCGCTGTGGTGACCCCTTACCGGGAAAAAGCCGAAAGACAAACAACAACAACAACAACACACCCCTGTTAAAATGCCAGGTTTCTGTGATATAAAAAAATTAGACCACAATCAATGATTTCAAAACTTTTCCCATCTTTAATGTGACCTATAACCTGTACAAATCAATTGAAAAACAAACAAATTTGTTAGGGGAAAAATATAAAAAATAAAAAACAATAAGCTGGTTACATAAGTGCGCACACCCTTAAACTAATACTTTGCTGAAGCACCTTTGGATTTAATTACAACATTCAGTCTTCTTGGGTAGGAGTCTATCAGCATGGCACATCTTGACTTGGCAATATTTGCCCACTCTTCCTTGCAAAAGCAATCTAAATCTGTCAGATTGTGAGGGCATTTCTTGTGCACAGCCCTCTTCAGGTCACCCCACAGATTTTTTTATCAGATTTAGATCTGTGCTCTGGCTGGGTCATTCCAAAACTTTAATTTTCTTCTGGTGAAGCCATTCTTTTGTTGATTTGGATGTATGCTTGGGGTCATTGTCATGCTGAAAGGTGAAATTCCTCTTCATCTTCAGCTTTCTAGCAGACATCTGAAGGTTTTTGGTCAAAAGTGACTGGTATTTGGAACTGTTCATAATTCCCTTCACCTTGACTAAAGCCCTAGTTCCAGCTGAAGAAAAGCAACCTCAAAGCATGATACTGGCACCACCATGCTTCACCATGGGGATGATGTTCTTTTGTTGATGTGAAGTGTTGTTTTTGCGTCAAACATACCTTTTGGAATTGTGGACAAAAGGTTCAACCATGGTCTCATCAGACCATAACAACATTTTTCCACATACTTTTGGGAGACTTGATGTATTGTTTTGCAAATTTTAGCAGGGCCTGGGTGTTTTTCTGTGTAAGAAAAGGCTTCCGTCTTGCAAACCTACCCCATGGCACAGACATATGGAGAATACAGGAGATTGTTGTCACATGTAGTGCACAACCAGTACTTGCCAGAAATTCCTGCAGCTCCTTCAGTGTTGCTGTAGCCTTCTTGGCAGCCTCCCTGACCAGTTTTTGTTTTGTCTTTTCATCAATTTAGGAGGGATGTACAGTTCTTTGCAACGTCACTGCTGTCCCCTATTTTCTCCACTTGTTGATGACTGTCTTCACTGTGTTCCATGATATATCCAATGCTGTGGGAATTTTTTTGTACCCCTCTCTTAACTGATACCTATTAATAATGAGATCCCGTTGATGCTTTGTAAGCTCTCTGTGAACCATGACTTTTGCTGTAGCAGGCAACTGAGTAAATGTCAGGAAAATCCTATTAGGACAGCTGAACTTTATTTGGGGTTAATCAGAGTCTCTTTAATTGATAGCAGGTCTGTACCCAAGAAGACTGAATGCTGTAATTAAATCAAAAGGTGCTTCAACAAAGTATTAGTTTAAGGGTGTGCACACTTATGTAACCAGCTTATTGTACATTTTTTATTTTTATTTTTTTATTTTTTATATTTTTTCCCTCAACAGATTTGTTTGTTTTTCAATTGATTTGTGCAGGTTATAGGTCACATTAAAGGTGTGAAAAGTTTTGAAATTATTTATTGTGATTTATTGTGATCTTATTTTTTATATCACAAAAAAACTAGCATTTTAACAGGGCTGTGTGTACACTTTTTATATCCACTGTATATGTATATATGTGCACATAAAGATCCAAAAAATCCTCCTCTTAGGCATATTGTGGTATCAAGTAAGACCAAGACTGAATACATATCAGCTCTTTTAGATTTTTTCCTAAACCCACAAGTTCAGTCCTCCCAGTTCTACTTAAAATATTCCTGGGAATTCTTGAATCAGGTCCATAATTGCTCTCCTTTGACTGGTCACTGTACATTGGTCACCCTGGACATTGTGGCCCTCTATTCCAGCATCCCACATCAAAGGGGCTTAATTATGGTGGGAGATTAGCTTGCCAAGCACACTAATACCCCCCATAGAGTCCCAGTTCTGTTAGCTCTTTTGAAATTAGTGTTGGAAAACAATTACTTTTCTTTCAACGGTACCATATACCAGCAAGTATAGGGAGTAGATATGGGGACAAAGATGGCCTCATCCTATGCCAACCTAGTTTTGAGTTCCTGGGAAGCAGATGTGCTTACCAAACTAGATAGTTTTGAATATGTCTCTCAATATAAACGTTATATAGATGGCATCTTTTTACTTTGGACAGTGCCCACAGGTGAGCGTGATGTGTTCTTAGACAAAGTTAACAGCAGTATCGATTTTTTAGACTTTACCCTTTCAGGTAAGGGAGAAACTGTCCATTTCTTAGATGTAACCCTCTCTATTGACCCCCACACAAACAAATTTTGTTTTGACCATCCACAGAAAAAGCGCCTTCCACAATAACTATTTGGATTTTGGCAGCCAACACCCCTTTAACATTTATTCACAGATAAACACTACCCAGCACACTTAGTGGACACCATGTTGGGGGAAGTTGCAGGGAATAGACACAACAAATACCCCCCTATTTTGTCAAAAGCCTTTTGCCCAAACCCAGTTCCATCTTCCAATGACAGCCTGCATTTTTTACTTCCAATTTCAGTTGATGCAGAATCTATTCAGGACATAGTTTCTAGGAACTGGTATATTATCTCCAGTTGCCAAGAGATAGGCAAGGCACTAGGTCCCACTCCATCTTTCAGTTACAAAAGATCCCGGTCTCTCAAATCAGTATTTGATCTAGCTGATAAGAGAAATTTAACCACATCCCCCCTTCAGTTGGTATGTTTTGTTGCGGGAAATGTGTTTGCTGCCAGTACATTGCAAGTGGAGACTGTTTCACCTTACACACTCCTAGACAAGAAATTAATTTTTCAGACACATTTGATTGTAATTCAACTTGCATAGTATACCTTGCTGTTTGCAGTCACTGTAGGGTGTTCTATGTTGGCAAAACTATTAGGAAGCTCAGCAATTGAATCAAGGAGCATTACATAAGAAAAGGTGATGAAAAGAATGCTCTAGCTAAAGCTAACCAACTCTTCCTGCTCCACTTGTAATTTTCTAGTTTTAGACAGTGTTTCCTTGATCTATGGAGATGTGAACCCCCAACTAGAAGTTAAGGAGCTTAGAGGGCAGATTAAACTGCACGCTGACATGACCCCTGAGCTTAATGGTAATCTTAATGTAAAATGCATCCTTAAGTGGATTCATTAGTGAGAATTCTTCCCCACTTCTTTGCATAAAGAATTAATTATGCAGCAGCTTTTATTTAAACAGTGTTCAGTTGATAACCTTTGTATTTCTGAAGAAGTTTGACTGTTAAATAACTGTAAAATGAACTTAACAATGAACGAAAGCGCTTAAATACAAGCGTTCCATTTTATTTCAAATATATTTCAAGTTTTCTTATACTGTTGTCGTGGTGGATGTTTTTTACTGCTGGATTAAAAGATTTCAACTGCTGGATTAAAAGATTTCAAAGCTACTACATGAAGTGAAGTGATTTTTCTTTCATGTCCATATATATATGTGTGTGTGTGTGGGCACGTAAAAATCTACTTCCAATCATTAGCGGACCGGAGTTCCGCTGTGGCGGCCCCTAACCGGGAAAAGCTGAAAGACACAACATATATATATATATGTGTGTGTGTGTGTGTGTGTGTGTGTATATATATATATATATATCTATATATATATATATATATATATATATATATATATATATATATATATACACACACACACAACACACACACTCAGGTTTTATCATCTAATTCATCCTTTATATCTTCAACCTAACTTTATCACATTTCATCTACTAACTTGCTTCTTAACTCACTCAATTCTCTGATTACATTACTAACCAACCCTTTAGTCATAACTATATCTTTCTATTTTTTTTTTTTTGTTCTTATATAGAAGGGCTGGGGAGGCAGGAGGGCAGCACAGATATCAGCCCCAGATGCTACAGGCGACAGTTTATGTCTCTGGCTGCAGTAGCCTTAAATCTATCTGGGTTGATTACCAAAGCCTATCAAACCTGGAAGGAGGAAGAATACAAATCCAAGAACCCCTGGAGATTGATCCTAGATAAGCCTATCCTAGATCTAAGTAAAAAGCATCCAGACTGTAATTCCTTGCACCAATATATACAGAGGTCCATGTAGCTGTCACTAGAAAGCTTCTAGAGTCTTTCCCCTTTCAATTTGCCATCAAAGAAAACAAGGATCTCAAACAGCAAGCCTTAATACCACTTAGAACTAGCATATCATGGTGAGTATAACAAAAAGCAATAGCCAAGGACAGGTAAGTAGAACTTATCTATTAGACTTGAGTTATCCATTCTTAAGTCCCAATGTAAGAAATAAATAGTGATAGTTTTTTTTTCTAAAGGACTTGGTTTTGTAAAGATAGTACCTGAGCTGCAACTGCATGCCCAGCATATGAGTAATCTTTTTTCCATGATTCTGAGGGTTCAGCAGGAAAATGATTGTCTGTGGGACCTGGGTATTCAAGCTCCTATGCAGAGGAGGAAAATGTCCACGAATAAAATACCCTAGGGAAGCCAAGAACAAATGGATAACCAGGTAGGCTGCCTTAATAAAGGTACGATGGGATGTCGTTGAAGAAGCTGGACTACCGGTAAAGCC
>NC_056732.1:63923645-63926145 GCF_019279795.1 Protopterus annectens
AAATTCTGTCACCCTCCATTGAACACTGCAAATGAAGAAATTTCTTATACAACCTTGTAAATTTTAAGAAATCCAAGACAGAAATCCATTTTCACCATACAGGATTTTAGTGCTTCCTTAATTCTCTGATTCTCATCATTGATAAATGAAGTGTTTTCCAAGATGTAAGCCACATAACCTGTCAGTTTATATTTATTTGCCATATCATATTGGTGCAACCCTTCTGTTTGTTTGTTCCACTGTACAAATGGATCTTTTTGTTCAAATACTTCAGCCACAGTTTAAGCAAACCTGCAAAACATTTTCTTCTGCTAACTACATCTACTGCAATTAGGCAAAAAACGGACATCACCCACAAAGTCTTAACTAGTTGCATAGGAGCTTGGTAGAAATTGCTGCTTATTTCATACTGTCCTAAAGCTACCTCTAAACAAAAATAAGAAATGTAGTAAAATGTAAGATTGAAGCAGTTACATGTATGACAGAGCAGCATGAAAATCCTATGGGAATAATTATCTGAAGCATAAACAAAATAATAAATGAATAGAAATGCAGAATTGTTATATCAAACATAGAATCGCATTTATCAGTATAACTGTTACATTTTCAGCAAGCAAAAATGCTTCATAGTAGGTCTTTTATTTCCCCTGGAATGCCCACCCTATTAGGGATTATTGGGTTTAGATAATGGGTTACTTGCTATATTGTTTCAAATTTGTTTTATTAGTATATACATTTTTTATATATTTTTGATGTAAAATAGTTCAGCCTCCTAACATTTCAAATTTGCTGTAACATATGTAATTGCTGTAGGAGGAAGTATTAAGTATAAGTTATGTAAGTACTTTAAATGTATACACAAGAGACACAGACTGACTCATACATATTCATAGAAAGTCACCCAGTCTCTCTCTCCCTGTCACACACACACACACATATATATATATATATATATATATATATATATATATATATATATATTATATTTTTGTTTACCTTTTCCACCTCACTAAGTGCAACTTATATGTAAGTACTTTAAATGTATACACAAGAGACACAGACTGACTCATACATATTCACAGACTGACTCATACATATTCACAGAAAGTCACCCAGTCTCTCTCTCCCTGTCACACACACACACATATATATATTATATTTTTGTTTACCTTTTCCACCTCACTAAGTGCAACTTAGTACAATATCAACTCCTTGTAACTGCTGCTGTAAATAATTCTGCTATCTGAGTTTTTTCTTTTTTTAATTCACATCCACTAAACAGCAAGGCCACATTTAGCAAGCATAAATAAAATGGCAGATATTTGCATTTTTTTCACTTGGTGCTTCACAGCAGCTTAATATACATCCATGAAACATCAGATTTGTTTCTTACTTGGTAATATCTGTAGACTAATACCCTGTTGGAGAATGTTTGTTCTCCAATGGAGTATCGATACACATTTTGCCCATTATCTAATCTGACTTTTTGGCCTGTTATGGTGGCCATTTTACAAGACGATCATTTAGAGTCTGACTTCAGTAGACACTAACATAGTGGTAACAGTCTATGTAACCTACTTACTTATGTTTGTTATCAAAAAGGGTATTCTTGCATACCTTACTCCATAATAAAGCAGGATTTGTGTAATGCTGTAGTATTTTAGTACAACAACCCTGTAAAGAGCAATAACAGAGGTAAATATCAATAATAAATCTACTATGACTTTTTCTGAATGACAATTGTAGCATGACTGGAGCACCATATTTATAAATAAGAGACATGATTTTAAAATAGTCTAGTGTCTAGTATTTTAAAATCTAATTTATTTTAGTAGCATGGCTAGACGAGTATGATATATTTTTTCTTTGACGTGGTAGTTCATGGGTTCATAGTTTAGTACTAAGCTAACTGCCCTTCCGAGCCATTTTAAGCCTAGCCAATTATCCCTTGTGAGACTCAAACTCTGCACCTTGTGTTTGTAAGGCAAACACCTTAGCCATTTAACCACCCTCCCAACCCCTCTCAGCAATTGTAGGATTCAAACCCCTACCTAACTATGTTATGATACTACAGAGATATGCATTAACACAACGCGCTATATGCTTTACTCCTCCAGACACAAGATCTCCACCACAACCATCTTATTCGCCATGTCTAGAAGTAGCAATTCATTCTTGGGTGCAGACGGGTGCCTTTCCCTCCTTTGGGATTTGTATGACCCTGGACCAAGTAGGGGGTCCACCTGACCTGAACTCACACTGTGTCCTGGTGGTATCCATCTAGAAACATCTGTACAATGGTCTAGTGGTCCTGGCCAGCAAATAAATAAGCAGATGTGAGGCTTCACACTTTCAAACAAACACCATCAAGGACTTTTTTTTCTTTTGCACAGCTGCCCTCCACCCACCTTTACCTGCCTATCCGCACCACTCCAGCCTCAAATGCTGGAAGTTGCTCTCCCTTAGGTAATTCCATGATATCAGCACAGCCCAGGCCTTC